>NW_027280274.1:0-278501 GCF_046629955.1 Centroberyx affinis
CAGCTGTTTTTCTCCGCCAGTACGCATTGAAGGATCAGTTCAGTATAGAACCTGAAGCTGTACTAGGCCTTCTGCCATTTAGTTTTGAAAGTCTACCAGTCCATTGACCAGGTGTTTCTGAACCACTCCTAGCAGCTGGTTCTGAAACTTTACCGGTCCCTCTACTAGGTGGTTCTGAAGCTCCACAAGTCCCTCTACTAGCTGGTTCTGAAACTCTGCAAATCCCTCTGCTAGCTGGTGCTGAAACTCTACCAGTCCCTCTACTAGCTGGTTCAGGAGCTCTACAAGTCTCTCTACTAGCTGGTTCAGAAGCTCTAGGTCCCTCTACTAGCTGGGTCTGAAGTTCTACCAGTCCCTCTACTAGCTGGTTCTGAAGCTCTACAAGTCCCTCTACTTATTGGTTCAGAAGCTCCACAAGTCCCTCTACTAGCTGGTTCAGGAGCTCTACAAGTCTCTCTACTTGCTGGTTCAGAAGCTCCAGGTCCCTCTACTAGCTGGTTCTGAAGCTCTACCAGTCCCTCTACTAGCTGGTTCAGGAGCTCTACAAGTCTCTCTGCTTGCTGGTTCAGAAGCTCCAGGTCCCTCTACTAGCTGGTTCTGAAGCTCTACCAGTCCCTCTGCTAGCTGGTTCTGAAGCTCTACAAGTCCCTCTACTTATTGATTCAGAAGCTCTACAAGTCCCTCTACTAGCTGGTTTTGAAAGTCTACCAGTCCATTGACCAGGTGTTTCTGAACCACTCCTAGCAGCTGGTTCTGAAACTTTACCGGTCCCTCTACTAGGTGGTTCTGAAGCTCTACAAGTCCCTCTACTAGCTGGTTCTAAAGCTCTACCAGTCCCTCGACTAGCTAGTTCTGAAACTCTGCAAATCCCTCTTCTAGCTGGTTCTGAAGCTCTACCAGTCCCTCTGGTAGCTGGTTCAGAAGCTCTACAAGTCCCTCTACTAGCTGGTTCTGATGCTCTACCAGTCCCCCTATTAGCTGGTTCTGAAGCTCTACCAGTCCCTCTGCTAGCTGGTTCTGAAGCTCTACCGGTCCCTCTACTAGCTGGTTCAGAAGCTCTTCCAGTCCCTCTACTAGCTGGTTCAGAAGCTCTTCCAGTCCCTCTGCTAGCTGGTTCTGATGCTCTACCAGTCCTCTACTAGCTGGTTCAGGAGCTCTACAAGTACTAGCTGGTTCAGAAGCTCTAGGTCCCTCTACTAGCTGGTTCTGAAGCTCTAAAAGTCCCTCTGCTAGCTGGTTCTGAAGCTCTAAAAGTCCCTCTACTAGCTGGTACCAGCACCCCAAACAAATTGACTGTTGACACGTTCATGAACATTACCAGAGGCAGCTGTGCTACCATACCGCCTGCTCTAGAGGCACATACTGTGATGCCCTTGTGCCCAAGTTCAACCTAGTTAAAGAGTCATTGGTGCCAGGTGATGCCACCCTCTATAGAGTACAACAGGTGGTGACATCACCTGGCACCAAAGACCAGCCAATAGCAGAAGGCCAGTTCAGTACCCTACTTTTCACCATTAGGTGTCAGGCTTCACCACAGGTTTGGGTTTGGGGTTTAGTTACTCTTTAAATGTTTGTGCCGCACATTGTGAAGCCATCACGCCTCCAACAGAAGAAAGGGAAGTAGCCAGCCAGGAAAGAAAATCGAGCAAAAGTTGATAGTGACAGTATCAGAATTTTCCTCAGTTCAATTCAATTCAGTTTAATGACCACACAGCCAGGCTGGTGGAATTTGTTGTTGGTACAGTCAGTGTAGCAGCTTAGTTCCAACATTAAAGAACATGAGACCAACATCAGCATACAGTAAACACCAGACATATTGCACAACATCAAATATCCACAAATACATGATATCACATACACACAACAATACCAGCATTACAGTGGGAAACAGTGCAGAATTCAACTGGGGGGTTAGCGGGATGAATTCAGGATCCGTACTGCAGTGGGGGAAGAAGCTGTTTTTAAAACGGTTTGTTGTGGTGGGCAGTGATCTATAGCGCCTCCCATAGGGCAATGACTGCAAAAGGTGGTGTGCTGGGTGGGCGGGTTCGGAGATGATTTTCCTCGGCCTTTACACAGTTCATTTTAGGTAAAGTGACTCAGTTGATGGCAGGGGGATTCCGATAATCTTGGATAATTTATTGACAATGCGCTGGAGTTTTTTATGGTGATGACTGTCCGAGCTGTTGTACCAGACCGAATTATAGCATAAGTCTGAAATTATATAGGGACCTCCATAGAAAAGCTCTCCTGGAAGCCTGTTTCTAACCAGGTGGGCATACCAGGTCTTTTAAAAATGCAGTGGAGATCTATAACCATCGGATGTTATATATTGGATGTTATATTGTATATATGCAACACTAATAACAAGCTGAGAATGGTTGTCCTCAGTTTTTTTGCACTACCCCAAGTTCATAAAGCATTTAGTCAAGAGTTGACATGTATGCAGTTCCAAATTCATAACAATAAAATAGCCATTGCAATTGAAATTAAGAGAGGATTGCAAGATAATATAGGGCTCTCTCCTTCATATTCTCTCTTCCTCATTTGTTCACCTCTCTCTCTCTCCCTCTCTCTCCCCTTCCATTAGCTTTTAAGGACGGGCCTCTCCTTCTGATGTGCTCAGAATTTATTAGTGTCTGGAGAGGGAGAGGATAAGCAGTTAGAACCAGTGTCTGTCTGAAAAGAGGTTTTGAAGGCCAATACTTATTTTTGCATTAAAGCTGCTGATATCTGTCTTCATCTTGAGCCGATATTTAATATCTTTATATTTCACCATTTTAATGCCAAAAAAATCCCAAAAATGACAAGTATTCCCCATAGAATTGTATTCTTGTCAGGGTGGAAAAGCCTCTGAAACATCATGTAGACCATGGAACACTAAACACTTTGCTCAGACCAGATGCGTATTGGTCTGAACAATGGCCAAAAGTCGCCATTTCAAGGATGATGATAGAATCCTCCTTCTGTCCCTCCTTCTTCACTTCACCCGCTCCTTCTCTCCCTCCTTCAGACCTCCAGGCGATGGGCTTGAAGAAGGGGATGTTCTTTAACCCCGACCCCTACCTGAAGCTCTCCATCCAGCCCGGGAAGCACAGCATCTTCCCCTCCCTGCCGCACCACGGCCAAGAGAAGCGCTCCGGGATCGTCTGCAACACCGTCAACCCGCAATGGAGCACAGAGGTACACACACACACACACACACACACACATTTGGTTTTAACCTTAACCGTTAACAGAGCTTCCAAACTCTTTTCCAGCAACACCCTGCTTCACATTCCCACAGTTCTGCTCACACTGCCCAGTACAACTGCAGTCTTCTTCTGTTGGGCAATGGGAGCTGCCCAGTTCCCTGTTATAATACACAGCAGAGGTGGAGACTCGAGTCAAATTTTTAATTGCTTGAGACTTGACTTGATGCATGAAGAGAAGACTTGAGACTTGACTTGACTTGGGTTCTGGTGACTTGAGACTTGACTTGACTTGGGTTCTGGTGACTTGGACTTGACTTGACTTGGGTTCTGGTGACTTGAGACTTGACTTGACTTGGGTTCTGGTGACTTGGGACTTGACTCTGACTTGGGTTCTGGTGACTTGAGACTTGACTTGAATTGGGTTCTGGTGACTTGGGACTTGACTTGACTTGGGTTCTGGTGACTTGAGACTTGACTTGACTTGGGTTCTGGTGACTTGAGACTTGACTTGACTTGGGTTCTGGTGACTTGAGACTTGACTTGACTTGGGTTCTGGTGACTTGGGACTTGCCTCTGACTTGTACTTTGATGACTTGAAAAGGTTTCTAAAGTCTTGACTTGAGATCTTGTGTTTGTGTAAATGACTTAGATTGAAAGTGATGAGATTTGTTCCAGCAGACGACTGAATTTAAATTCTGTTTTCTGAATTTGTATGGAATGATTGAATTTATTGAAGTTGAAACTGATTCTAGAAATCAAACTCATGATGCTCTTACCAAGTTTTTATCCTATTAAAACCATATTGCATTGAAAAGTCCTAGATATTTAGTTTCCTTTAAGATATTAAATTGATACTGGACTCTTGATTTGTTCTGACTTGACTTGCTGTTCTACATTTAGACTTGAGACTTGACATTAATGACATGGACTTGACTTGGACTTGGTCTATAATCTACATTTAGACTTGGGACTTGACTTGAGACTTGTGCCTCAAGACTTGAGACTGACTTGGGACTCTCACACATTTGCTAAAAAAAAGCAACACAAATCCAACAATACTTTCTCTGTCACACACATCCTCTCTCACTCCCATATTCACACATCCACCTGCTATATTTAAAGATTGAAATTGTCCAAGCTAGAGTGTCTGCATCCATATCCCTCCCTGTATCAGCTGTGTCCTTGGTAAATACAAATCCAGCATCTGTGGGACTTTAAACCGACTGCAGCTTCACAGACTTCAGCTCAAAGTCACCGGCTGCTATTGAGCAAGTGGAGAAACAACAAGTCTGGCTTTGAACACATTACAGTTTCCCAGGAGAAAAAAGGGGAAGGTTAGGAATGTTATCATTTCACTCCGGGGGCCTGCGGAGTATCGGTTTAAAAGATGGAAGGGAGAGTCTTTGTGTGTGGAACTTTTTTGGTGTGGAACTTCTGTAGCGGTGTTCTCCTTGTCTGCAGACATGTAGGTTTTGTCTCTGACTTTGAGAGGCGCTTGAAAGCAGGACTCCTGTGGTTTTTTCGAGGGTTTTCAGGGTTCGGCTCCTCTTTAATCCTGCCGGCGGGTTTCTTTTGAAAAAGACCAGCTGCTGGGTTTCGACTGGAGAGCGCGGGATTGACAGATTTTCACTGGAAATGCTGCATGAGGCTCCGTCTCACAGAATGTTTGCCTTTTATATATGGGTTATGTGTGTTTAGCTGGGCTCGTGTGGAGGTATTTTTATACAAATTATGGGTAACACTTTATAATAACCATCATTAATAAATGGTAAATTGATAGTTAATTAAACTTTAGTTAATAGTTATTTTACTGTTAACAAACAATGAAATGATCATTAATAATGTTTACTAATTATTAGTAATGTTATTTTATCATTCGTTTGTGTAATATAAAATCATTTGTTTATAAATTATATATTGTATCATAGCTTTTTACACTTTTTACCGTCTCTTATCAGCTATGATACAATATATCATTTATAAACAAATGATTTTATATTACACAAACTAATGATAAAATAACATAAATTGTAGCATTACTAATAAGTAGTAAACATTATTAATGATCATTTCATTGTTTGTTAACAGTAAAATAACTATTAACTAAAGTTTAATTAACTATCAATTTACCATTTATTAATGATGGTTATTATAAAGTGTTACCAAATTATGTACTGAAAGTCTGAATAGAAACTTCACCATGATTGTGAAAAAGTTTTTATGTTTGCGTTTTGTCAGTAAAGAAATTATGTGATAAATATATAGCGATAGAAACGCATTTGTGAATTAAATAATGAGGTGGTTGTCTGTATAATATGCTTCCATAAGTCTCTATTGTGATTGTATGACCATTGGTTGGTACATTAGAATATCATATGTGTTGTTTCTATGTGTCTGTTAACCTGTTGTTAGCAGAGATCCCTTGGTATTCAAACGCACACGTTCACAGTGGTTGTCAAACTGGGGTCCGGGGACCTCCAGGGGTCCTTGAGGGAGTTCCAGGGGGTTCCCAATAAAATGAGGAATAGTTTAATTTCAGTTAGAGAATGAATAAGAATTACTGGTAACACTATACAATAAGGGTCACTAAGTTAAGGGTTAGTTAATGCTTAATCATTAACTAACCCTTAATTAACAATTAACTAATGTGTCTGGTAATAATTTACTAATGGTGTTCATGTTAACTAAGGTATTAATTTATACATTATTTAATAGTCATCTTTATAGACTATTAAATAATGTATAAATTAATGCTTTAGTTAACATGAACACCATTAGTAAATTACACATTAGTTAACTGTTAATTAAGGGTTAGTTAATGTTTATTAAGCATTAACTAACCCTTATTAAGCATTAACTAACACTTATTTAGCATTAACTAACACTTATTAAGCATTAACTAACCCTTAACTTAGTGACCCTTATTGTAAAGTGTTACTGAATTACTATTGTAATCCTAGATTTCCCTCTCACCACCATTATCTCTCAATGTACAGTGTAGACAGTTGTACAAATCAATACAAAATCATCAACAACTATGGGGTCTAATGTGAATCTATTTGGGGGAGAGGACTGAAAAAAATAAATAAATTCAGAAGCCCTGGTACAAATTATCCTTTCAATACAATAGTATTATTAGTAGTAGTATAGCAAATGTCCTAAAAAGCCATGAGGTCCCAATATACACACATACAACACACAACACAATAGAGGGATGATTGGGTGACAGATTGAGCATGGTCTTATTCAATCAGCGGTGCTTATTGGGTTCCAGCAGTGAAGTAAAGGGATCAATCTAATCCATGGAAATCACATTTACTCAGATCAGCCAATTGATTTTCTCATTCGGGCCGTTTTTCTGAGTTTCTATTCCGGACGTGACCCATGAGCTGTCGTTAATATTTGCTTTTTAAGGTGTGCTGAATTCTCATACTTGACCATTAGACCCCCCCCCCCACACACACACACACACACACACACACACACACACAAAAACAGCTTTTCAGGAATTCAGTGAAGGATTCTCACTTAATGCCTCATGTATTATTGAAGCCACAAATTTGGATATGAACAGATCTCATCGGCCCTGGGGAAAATTGAGCAAGCACACGTTCTCTTTTTTCACCAACACAGGCTGGATATTGAAATCAGTTCTTTCTAAGTAGTAACCGAACAACATCAGTACTGCCAAGACGTTTAAAGTTTAATCGTTTTAAAAGTTTAGTGCCGACTTTATTTGTCAGAAATTACTTTTTTCTTTTGAGAAGTGCCTCTCTTCTTCCACTATACAGTTAGTGTTGTTTCAGCTTTTGCTTGTGACTGGCAAAGCAACAACGTTAGGCACATATTTACCTGCAATGCTGTTGGATTCATTCCAGACATGAACCAAAATTTGAAAAATCAAAACATGACTGGCCGCTCCATAGAGAATGAATTGCGGGAAAATGAAACAGCTATATTCACCGGTTCAAGTTTTATCTGTCTGTTTCCCGGCTCTGGGGGAAAATTGCTCATATTTGGAAATATTTATTGTAATGTTCTTGACAGTAGGGGTAATATAAATTCTTAAATTGATCATTTATGAGGCTACAATACATTCTTTCTGAGGCTAATCATGCTTTAAATAGACTACCAGTATGTCCATATTTCAGAAGTCTAAAGATTCCTTGATTTCACGAATACATCATCATTTTACATTCCCATCTATATGTTTGCAAACCTTTTCAATATTTTAGCAGGAAGGGGGCTATTGAAGGAGTTTATATCCACAGGTCCTACACCTCTAACCTAACCACACACACACACACACGTGCACATACATGTGTCCTTATGTGTCTGAGTTATGGCCGTGTGGCAGCATTGTATTTCTCACCGGTTTCCCCCGGGAGAGTAAATCTTCGTGGATCTTTAGGGCTTGGGGAGATAACCTTGATCATAAAACAGAGAGAGAGAGTAGCCACAGGAGGCGCAAGGTAAAGGAAGCAGGGGAAATCGAATACATAATCCTTCCCAGACTTACGCGACATAATAATGTGAATATTACGGGTGGAATGATTCATAAAAGTCCTGGTTCTATATGAATCGCGGTACTGAGATTGCGGTTCAGTGCGTTTTCGGTACAGTAGAAAGAAAGTGTCAGTGCCTGCTGGTTACCATTGATTTCCCCATTGAAAAAATAGACAATAACACTGACAATAACAGTCATTTTTTATTAAATAAGGTTATAAACTATAATTTATAATGATTCACAGAGCTGAGATGACATTACTGAATCAACACACTAGAGTAGATGACTATTTCTTATAATATAGAATCGTTCATTATTGAACAGAACAATGAATCAATAACAAATGCCTTTTGTTCCATATTTTTATGATGTTGTGATTAGGGTTAGACTAATTATCGGTTTGCCAATATATCAGACTGATATTGGCCTTGCTGCATGATGCAGTATGATTTATTACATATTTATTGTAGAATTGATCAATACTGTACTGTTTGTCTTGGGTTTCAGTGGAGAGTTTTAGTGTCCCATGATGGTCTAAATCCTGTTTCGGAGGCTTTACCCTGGCAAGAATAAAATTCTGCTGGAAACACTGAATACTTGCCTTTTTTTTTTGGCATGAACATGATAGCATGAAATATTAATGGTAATTTAAATACTGGCACACATATTGCAATCCAAAATATTGGCCTTCAAAACCCAAATCAGTCAAACCCTAAAGAACACATTCACAAATGCATGCCTGCATGCACGTGCATACACATGTGCATACAGACACACACACACACACACACACACACATAGACACATGCACATGCACACACAGACTATTGCTGGTTAACTGTCTGGGTGACAGTTACCCAGTAATATGTTCTGACATCACGAGGCCACATTGATATGGCAACACCATAGAGACACTATGGAGACTGTGTGATCTCCATACACATACACACACACACACACACACACACACACACACACACAGAGTTAGAGAGCTGCGTTAACCCAAGTCAGTCCATGACCTTGTCGCTCCCTTTAGTCTCCTCTTTCCTCAGCATTACATCAGCTTCTGTTTGGACCTTTTCTCCAGTTCTCTCATAGATGTGCCCAATTTGATTTTTTTCTCCTCCAAAGGCATCTAGGAAGTCTGTCATCATGCGGTGAAACTAATCAGTGCATTACATCAATGCTGAGCTGAATTATAAGGACAACCTGAAGTAGCTGAGAGATGTGAAGAGAGGCCTGGTTGCAGCTCTGAAAATACAGAATGAAATATTTACATTTGTATTGCATTTTAGGTATTTAGCAGACAGTGCTACCCAAAGTGACTGAAAACAGTCACTGTGCAACAGTAAAATAAGATGTTCATGTCTTATCAACATAAGAATAAGTGAAAAAAGTCCATTGTAATATTTAGATAGGCCTTAGATAAGTGTTTTTTTTTTCCTGAGCAGTGTCCTCAGCTGAAGGACTTTGGATTTTATGTAAGACTGGATTGTGACAAACCAATTAAACATCAAAGTCTTGGAAAGTTGAGAAACATTTAGCCTCAATCATCCACATAATCATAGAAGATTATTGTGAAAACAGCATTTTCTTCTGCATCAGAGCGCAGCCATCTGGAAAAGCTGTCAGGAAAATTACTGTAATGCAACTGCACTGCAACTCTGAGGCTTAATTAGTTAAATCGTGCTGCATAATAAATACTCACTGCCCGGCAAAAGTTTGGGGACACCTAGCTTTTGAAAATGTTTGATAAAAAAGCATGTTTTCTTTGTCAGTTTGCAATAACTTAACCCCATTTGAGACTAACTAGGTTTAGTTTGAGATAGAAAATCATACATGCAAATATTTGTGATGATAACACTAAAACAATAGATACGTTCATCAAAAAATCCTCTAGATTTGTGGTGCTGGTTGGTAGGCAAAACCTTCTCTTCATACCAAAGAAGACACTTTGATGAATATGTAGCTAAGTGTTGAATAAATAGATCCAAAGTATTAGGAAATAGCTATTTTGTTAACAAAAGCATTGCAGGCATTTTTTTCCTTTCTTCCTCATTGAAAAATAACAAAAAAAATAAAAAAATAAAATAATGCTTTGAACATTTAGAAAAGGTAAGGTGTCCCCAAACATTTGACCGGCAGTGCGGCAGATAACCTTATCTCTACTCCAAAACAGCTTGAGCTTGAGGCTTGAGTTAGCGTTAACCTGAACAAACTGTTAGCTAGCTAACTAACGAGCAAGCTGATTTAACAAACAATGTCAACATGCGACCCCTACCCCTACTAACGCTAGCTTCTGCTAGACATGTTAGCTGGAGTGCTAATATGTGTTAACAACAAGACAGTTAGCTGACATAGCCTACTAGCTAGCTAACTAGCTGACAATACAACCCGGTCTCACGGCAGTTCGTGAAATAGTCACAAAATTTAATCTATTGATTCGTGTACATGGACACGATTTTTCCATTTTTTTCGTGACACTCAGTACGACTTTCAAACTAATGTATTTCAATTGGAAGTATCTTTCGTGCCTGCAGCACGTTTTTTTCCTGTCAGTTGGGACTCAAGACCGATTTCAACCGTAAGCCACATTTAAATTTTTAACAAACGTTTTTCTTATTTAACCATGACCAAACCATTTCTCTAACCTTAACCAAGTTGTTTTAGTTGCCTAACCATAACCGTAACACAAGTTGCTTTATTTGCCAAAACTTACGTTTTCAAATCGTGGTGGAGGAACATAATTTAGGTCGTGGTGGAGGCACGTTTTTTAGGTTGTGTTCATTTCACGAAAAAAATGGCAAAATCATGTCCATGTACACAAATCAATAGATTAAAATTTCGTGACTATTTCACGAACTGCCGTGAGACCATGTTGGACAATATCTAAACACAGTGATGAAATGATCAGTTCCCAGTCAAGAACAGCACTGAAATTAACCATGTCTATTCACTTATGTTGAAATGGCCAAGCTGTATGTTTAGAAACTATATCAGCTGTTCACCATGCTGCCCAAGAACCAAGGACCTCCAATATGGCCGCCAATATGGCTGAAAACACTATTTGTGTTTATAGACAAACACAGATAAACAGAGCTGGAGAGTGTGAGTTGTGTGTCATTAATTTTTGCTTCCTCCTAGCCAGCTGAGCGGTGCAGCTGGCCCAGCAGCTTAAGTCAATTGCAGTAGAGCAAACTCAACAACTCCCCTGTCAAATCTTTAATGACAAACGTGCCTACAGAGGAACGCTTTTTTCCTTTTAGTTATTACCTTGGGGTAGAGAAACACAACAGGATTTCTCGCACATTTGCTTAAGTAATTAAGCACCAGCGTTGTTCTCCCAGCCAGCTTTTCAAAGTCAAAGTGCTCCATGGACAGTGGGGGAGTTTTTAACCCTGACCCATTTAATCACTCTGCTGTATACACAGACATTAGCCTCAAAGGAAGAATCCACCCTAAAACATTCTGCTAAAAAACAGCTATTGGCGATGTGCCTTGCGTTCCTGGGTACATTTTGCTCTTTGATGGTGTATTTTTCCTTGTGGTTTCACATTTAGATATTTCCAGCACAGCTACATTGGAGTTTAATAGTCAAAAAATGTCAGTTATCTATGAATCAAAGAGCGAGGGCTTCTTTCTAGAGCCGCCGTTTTGCATTTTTCAAGAGACGTTCAACAATCATACAGGGAGAAACCCATCGTAGAAGAGGAGAGAGACCAATTTTCTCCACTGACAGTAGCCTCAATAGACCAGAATGCAATGCAGCCACAAGACATGTCGCATTTTGAGTAAGGGGCACGACACTCACCTTTTCTCCACTTGAAACTCTTGCTCTCTTGCCGTTACTATTGTTATCATTTATCCATTTAAATGTCCAACAAGTCCAGGTGAGTTCTCTGGGCATGTTGAAAGGCATTCTGGGAAATGTAGGAAATCACAAACTGAAGCAGAAGTAGGCGAGGCAAGTTGAGGGAAAGTGGGTACAACAAAAAGGTAAATTACCACACTTCATCACAAAAGTAATTCATCAAATAACGTCATCACTATTAATTCAGCTAGCTTGAGAAGCTATAGAAGAAGTTTTGGATGTAATGAGCCTTGTCTGAGCCCTAAAGACATACCCAAACATCAGTTCAGAAGGCTGTTACAGTTGTGTTCAGTGAGCTCCGATGACCCAGATTTATAGCCAGGCATTAGCTCAAATTAACCGTCTTTGCTTTGGCTGATGTACAATGTGCCTCAGGGTCTCCTGTAGTTAAAGAGAGTGTTCAGTCATCTTTGAGGCCTGGCCATTACTGTTCCATTGATTTTATTGCATTGGAGTCACAAAGAAACAGCATTTGAATGGTGTTTTGCTTCCGAAATTTGATGTATTTCCGGTTGAAACAGAATGTTGGAAATAAGACGGGAAGGGACGGTTCAAAAGTAGGTGGTTGCACCACAACAAACATGGAAAGTGACTTAGCGCTTTGTACATAATTTTGAGCTGTCTTAATTTTTTAAAATAAATCAATTCCAACCACCGGAATGCAGTCATGGTGTTCTCCATGCCAGCCGTGGCCGTGGGCATTATGTTCTCGGATCGTCCGTCCGTCCGTCCGTCCGTCCCATTCTCGTGAACGCGATATCTCAGGAACGCCTTGAGGGAATTTCTTCAAATTTGGCACAAACGTCCACTTGGACTCAAGGATGTACTGATTAGATTTTGGTGGTCAAAGGTCAAAGGTCAAAGGTCACTGTGACCTCACAAAAGACGTTTTTGGCCATAACTCAAGAATTCATGCGCTAATTATGACAAAATTTCACACAAATGTCTAATAGGATAAAATGATGAAGTGATGACATTTTATATCCAAAAGTTCAAAGGTCAACTTCACTGTGACATCATAATGTTTTGCTTACCACTGTAGCTGAGAAAACGATCTTGGGTCATTCTACAAAAACGGTGGAAGTGCTGTCACTTACTTTTGCAGACACCAAAATCCTTTAAGTTGACCTAATAATCACATTAATTATATATGTTCAATAAATAAAGCTAAATAAAGCTAACTAGCGTTGGCTAGATCCCTAGCTAACCTAGCTAACTGTGACCAAATATCTCAAGTAATCCGAAATAAGCTTGTCTCGGCTGATCTTCATTAACAGTACTTGGTGTTCCACTGACGAGTTGGAAATGTCCGATGCAAGTAACATTAACACTGATTTCGTTGTCTATAGTCACTTTATTAAGTTACAGCAACTCTTACACTCTCTTCAGTACGACTGAAAGGCAGTCAGGAGGTAGCGTATTGACCGGGACAACTGGTAAAGCAAAGCATTATGGGAAGGGTTAAAATCCTCTATGTAGCACTGTCTGGTACCTGCCTTGTAGCAAACATTCACACACTGCTACAATAAGATGAAGTACGTCTCACTTCCCATTGTTCCATATGTTCCTCAGGGACTCCTGTAGCTGGAAATGTACTGCATGTTGCTGGATAATACTTTCGTAGCCCAGCCATACTTTGCATATATCTTACTTTAGAGGGAGTATCTCCTCAGAGCAGTGTCTCTGTTGTTTCAGTCTATTTTTTTCCCACTTGACTGTAGCAGTAATGTATATGCCTCAGGCTGCTCCATAGCTACCTACCACAGCACAGTCTCTCTTCCATTATGTCCCTCAGGGGCCTCCAAAGACTGATTTACTGCAGGGTCCCTCTTGGTAGCATCCGCTCAGCTCAAAGCCACTTTCCTTCTCCAAATAGCTGCCATGTTGAGCGGAGCGTGATTGCTCGGTAATAATGTACTGTATGTCCCTAATGGGCCTCCATAGAACGCTGGCCCAGTCAGCATAGACTCTAGAGAGGAGAACAGCACTGTGCAGTGTCGGGAGGGAAATGTGAATCATTTTAATAGTCTAAAAGGTCTGTGACATATTGTTAAAACATAATATGTCATGAGAAGAAAAATGCATTCCTGGAACGCTGTTTGATGTTGAAAACTAACTTTCAGATATATGCTGCTCTTGAATTCTATATATTAGTGATGAGATTATGCATTTGCAAATAATTACTATATGGTTTGACCAGTAATTGTCTTTGCCAATACATTGGGTTGATATTGGCCTTTTATTACAAACAAGATATCGGCTTGCCAATGTCATCTACTTCCAATATGATGGATATGATGCATGAAAATGCACAAAACTTTGCAGAATATCCCAGTACGGTCCAAAACAACACAAACTGTAATATGGGACCAGTCTTCCTGATGGTGGCTCTATAGCAACCATCCAAAATTTAAAACTTCAAAAAATCATTGAAGCCATATGTGCTACAGGTGTGCAATTTTCTGAGGATATAGGCTATATACAGTATGTGAATGTAAACTTTTGTACACTGCTACCTAGTGGAAATTATGAAGTTAATCACTCACACAATCATACATTTTTTTCAGATACTGTGAAACGAATTAAGTCGAACTCCTCCCACACCATTAAGGGAAAAATTACATTTACATTTTTTGTTTAACAAAAAAACATTTACAAAAAGAATAGCATTTTTTCCCTTTTTTCCCTGATAACTAATCGGCTAAGCTATAATTATTATTGTCCTGTGTTTCAGTGGAGCGTCTTAGTGTCTAAATGTTCTAAATATAATTTCAGAGGCTTTGCCACCCTGACAAGTATAAAAATCCAAAGGATACACTGAATACTTTTGGATTTTTTCAACAAGAAAAAGCTGAAATTTAAAGATACTACATATCGGCTTTCAGCAGCTTCAACCTAGAATCATTGATATCAGTATCAGCCTTTAAAAACCCATATCAGTTAAACGCTAGATGACTATTTATAATTTTACAGTATTGCAGCTGTAACGCCTCTGGGGCCAAACGAGGACTCTACCGATGTGCACCCCATAGTAACTCCAGCAGTCAGCTTCTGTAGCCATGGCGACGGCTCACCACAGCATAATGGCTGCACCTCAACATGCAAAAGTTCCTTACTTCATCTCCTCTACTTGTATTTCTCACTCCATATTCTGACTCTACTGTATCAACATTTCATGCTCGGTTGAGTCTTAGTCTTATATTTTCAGGTCAATGAAGGACCTTGTAGGACACTGCCATGCTTTATGGGATGTTAGAAGAAGTGAACCTCTTGTGGGGAAATGTATTGACTTTATATTTTTAGCAGAAGTTGGGTTGTGGTCCCATTGACTTGCATGTTGGGCGGTTTGGAGTTTTTTTGGAGCCAGCCCCTAGTGCAGTGGTTCTCAATGTGGGGTCCGGGGACCACCAGGGGTCCTTGAGGGCATTCCAGGGGGTCCCCAGCAAATTGATGAATTGTTAAACTTCATTATTGTGTCATTTTAGAATGACTATTTTGATCATAGTTTCACTGTTATCTCTCTACCTACAATATAGACAGTCTTGGAATTCTGGACAAAATCATATCTGACAATAAAAATATTCTCAGATTTGGGTCCGAGAGACAAAATCTCATCAAGTGGGGGTCCGTGGCCCTAATGTGGACTAAATTAGGGGTCCTTGATATGAAAAAGGTTGAGAATCACTGCCCTAGTGGACATTAGAGGAATTGCCGCCTGTTGCCACTTCCTTATTGGCTTCGAAATTCACCCGTGGTACTGGACCCACATGCATATGATATAAATATAGAAGCATCAAAGAAAAATATACAACATAGAAGAAACAATGTGTGTGTGTGTGTGTGTGTGTTAGCTGTGGCTGCTACAGTAGATTTCAGCTGCAGTCCTGTGCTAGGCTTGCTTGCTATTGAGCTGCACTTTAGTTGGCTTTAGAGTCAGTTGTTCTGTGTGCATCCGTGTGTGTGTGTGTGTGTGTGTGTGTGTGTGTGTGCGGTTGTATTTGTGTTTTCTATATGGGTGATTATAATTGTGCGTCTTTGTGTGCCTCTGTGTGCTTAATCTAAAATTGAAAGGGCTCGTGATGTTCGATCTTCAATCCCGGAGCTGAAGGAATAAAGAGAGGGAGAGAGGAGAGATAAAAAGGAGAGGAGAGGAAAAGAGGACAAGAGCGAGATGAGGAGCGGAGAGGATACAAATTAAAAAAAAAAAAAAAATGCATTTGGCTGCACGGGCTGGAAATGGCGTTGTGGTGCCGAAGAGATAGAAAAGGGGGGGACAGAAAATGGGAAATGGGAAGAGGAGGAGAAGAAAGGCACGGGGAAATGAGTGTGGAGGGCGATAAAGGAGGAGGATGAAAAGGAGTCGGAGTGAATAATTTACAAGAGGAGCCGAAAGGGAGCAGATAGAGGAAACGGAGGAGGGAAGTCAAATTCGGTGAAAGGGAAGAGGGTCGGATGGTGATGTAGAGGGAGAGAGGGATGGATGGAAGAAAGAGAGAGAGACAATGATGTGGCGGAGGAGGAGGATGTTGAGGACAAGAATGTGAAAGAATCGGAGGAAGAGGAGGAAGAGGAGGAGAGGTGCGAGGACGGAAAAGATAGGAAGGGTAGAGGAATGGAGGGAGGAATAAGGGAAGACTGTATGCAGACAAGAGGGAAGCTATGAAGGTAAACTCTGTAACGCAGTGGTTTTCAACGTGGGGTCCAGGGACCTCCAGGGGTCCTTGAGGGGGTTCTAGGGGGTCCCCAGCAAAATGATGAATTGTTAAACTTCAGCATCATTTCATTTACAAGAAGTTAACACAATTAGAGAATGTAGAAGAATGACTGTTTTGATCATAGTTTCTCTGTTATCTCTCTACCTACAATACAGATAGTCATGGAATTCTGGACAAAATCATATCTGACAATTAGGGTCTAACTGAATTAGGGTCCTTGATATGAAAAAGGTTGAGAATCTGATATAGAGAACCTTTCTGAGTTCTTTACAGCATTGATTCTCAACCTAGGACCCCTGATTTAGTCCACATTAGAGCCACGGACCCCCATTTGATGAGATGTTGTCTCTCGGACCCAAATCTGAGAATATTTTTTATTGTTAGATATGACTTTGTCCAGAATTCCATGACTATTCCATGACAACATGATCAAAACAGTCATTCTTCTGCATTCTCTAATTGTGTTAACTTCTTGTAAATGAAATAATGCTGAAGTTTAACAATTCACTAATTTGCTGGGGGACCCCCTGGAACCCCCTCAAGGACCCCTAGTGGTCCCTGGACCCCACGTTGAGAACCACCTATAGTACCATGTTCAGATGGTTCCACATAGAAGCTTCATGGAGCTGTAAAGAACGCTCTAAGATTGTATAAAATGCTCCAAATGCAGCAATATGAAAAGAACTTCTTAAGAACCACACTGGGTTCTTCATTCTGATTTACCCTTATTCTACCAAATCAGAGGGTACTTTGAGTCATTATATACAGTATATTGATTCCCTTAAACCCTTGAAGAACCCTCCTATTTCTGTGTGTGGTGCAGGGGAGGAGGGATAGGGATGTGGGGAGGGAGAGGAAGAAGCGACAGCATGGGGAGATTTAAAATGGGAGGAGGGGGAGGAATTGTTTTAACTAGGCCAGTGGGCTTTGGCAAATAGGAAGCACAGTTTTCTCAGTTCTCGATTCCAAGGTTCTTTATTGGTATGAAATATAAAAGGACTTACAGTGTGGCTAAAGCAGAAACAACACGACCAGGTAGCAACCTTGACGAAATGGTTCAACAATATTATACTGTCACTGTCTGAAACTGTGACAGGTTGATACAGATTTTGAGGCAAGTGTGGCACACTCTTTTTTTCCTACTAGAATAGATTGTAGTTTTTCATTGGGAGAAAGGTTTTCAGATTTTAGCGTTTAGGGTCAAATATATTTACAGGAGTACTTTAGTTAATTCTCTCGAGAATGTTTTATATTTCCCTTTTTGTTTAGTTGTCGATTTGAGTTTCTCTTTATGTGGGTCAGCCAGCCAACACAGTTAGTCCAGGAGGAAGCATATATAAAAATATCATTCACCTCAGCCTTCAGATGGTAAATACTACTAGAAAATACTGTTCAGTCAGCTTTGAGATGTAAATACTACTAGAAAATACTGTTCACCTCAGCTTCAGATGGTAAATACTACTAGAAAATACTGTTCATTCAGCTTTCAGATGGTAAATACTACTAGAAAATACTGTTCAGTCAGCATTCAGATGTAAATACTACTAGAAAATACTTTTCAGTCAGCTTTCACATGGTAAATACTACTAGAAAATACTTTTCAGTCAACTTTCACATGGTAAATACTACTAGAAAATACTGTTGTCAGCTTTCAGATGTAAATACTACTAGAAAATACTGTTCACTCAGCTTTCAGATGTAAATACTACTAGAAAATACTGTTCACCTCAGCTTTCAGATGGTAAATACTACTAGAAAATACTGTTCACCTCAGCTTTCAGATGGTAAATACTAATTGGGAATGGATCCTGTTTTGTCAGATTTCCAAGTTGTTTTGAACCATCAAGCTGTTTAGATGGTTCTTTCTACTTATGTGAATGCAGGATATGCTGTAGAAACCAAGCCAGCCATCCAGCAGTCGGCTATCACAGCCGCTGTTCTAGGTAGGTGGGTGGCATCAGGAATGATAGAGGCCCACGCCGTTTTCACATCTATCATCTCATGCAAACTTTATGTACACTAAATGTCCTGCTAGAATCGGGCAGTAGAACTAGGATTCCTCTCCTCCTGTGGCGGTGAGGTTTGGACAGGCTCCAAGTCCCTGGCTCTGAAGCGACGTTTAAGAAGCTTGGACGGTAGTCAGACCCCCACTGAGAGACAGAGAGAGAGAGAGAGAGAGAGAGAGAGAGAGAGAAGGGGACAGAGCACAGGGAACAAGAAAGGGAGGATATATATTTAAAGAAAATCAAACCACATACATCTATAAGCGGCTTGGAGAAATAAAAAGAAACCCTAATTTTAGCTGCTAGAAACCTCTGGCAAGACATTGTCATCCTGCAGAATAGCTTGTCTCAGTAAAATAAATACCTACTAATGTACTGAATCAGAGACCACGACTTGGCAACTGAAAAATGCTGACATGGCAAGTCGTGAAGGCCTCTGTTCACACTGCAAACCAAAATGAGACCGAAGATGCGATGCCAAATATCTCCCAATCAGAGATGTGGATTTTCCAGACAGAATCGAGGGCCTCCAAGCCCTGACAGACAAAGGAAAGATGAAAATTGTATATGGTTGAGGGCAGCCAAGGACAGCTTTTGTGTATTTACATCACAATTTGCAGATGAATATTGACCAGTCAGAAAGAATCCGGCTGAAAAAAACCTCCGGTAATCCTTGAAAGGTCTTGCTTTATTGTTTTCGATCCATTTTCTTCTGTGAAAGTATATGAGTTTGAGTTTGAGTTTGAGTTTATTAGTATTCATGCTCACAGTTAACAACTGAATGGAAGCAGAATTTACATTAATAAAAATAGAGATATATCTATACATGATTGTACCTCATAAAAATGTAAAACTATACATATCTATATACACACATGCACCCATACATTCATACTCATACATACGCATCTACAAAATACAACCATACACTTACATACAACCATGCACACATTTTAAAATGCCATAAAAAACAACGATATACAACACAAAACACAAAACAAACAAAAACAAAAACAGACCCAAAAGACCAAAAGCTATCCATCCAAAAGATATCTGTATAAACTTGCTTTTACCTATGAACATTTCATATTAATTCTTATTAGTATGTATGAGTGCTCTGGCTCTGTCAGACATTACAAAAACCTCCAATACAAGATTATAGAGCACATGACCTCAAAAATGACATGTCATCTACAGTACATGCCCTATAATTAGCAGTCACAATACCAAGAAAAAAAGAGACCATGACAGCACTTTACTGTCAGACATTAGTCAGTCAGTCACTCAGTCTGAGTGGGAAATGAGTCTCAAACTTCATTACAACCTCCTTCTCGGTCATTCTGCTGTATATGTGATGAATGAATGAAACCTTTATTGCCCCTCGGGGGAATTTGCTTTGCACAAAGAGCATAAAAGAATATCAAAAACATCAAGAACCATACATGGCAGCACATGTCATAAAAAACACATCATAAAAAGCATCATTTGAATTTTGATCAATAAAGGACATCAAGTGCAAGTTCAAGAACGTGCCAAATTCAGACCATGTGATCAGAGCTCGTTAAGCAGCTGAATGCTGCGTGGGACGAAGGATGTGATGCCTCTTTTAGTCTGCATCCTGGGCCTGCTATACCTTCGCCCTGAAGGTAAAAGTACATATTCAGACCATAGAGGGTGCTGTGGATCTGCTATGATCTTGTGAGCTAAGAACCACACTGGGTTCTTAGCATTGAACACTGAATACAAAAGGTCAAAATACTCTGAATGCAGGTCTTGTAAAACAGTGTCAGCATAGTTCTGTCCACCTTAAAACTTCTAAGTTTCCTTAAGAAGTTGCTGAGCCTTTGCAAACCTAGCGTTGGTGCTAGCATTCCATGTCAGTTTGCTATCAATAATAGTGCCCAGGTACTTGTACTCCTGTATCCTTTCTATGGTGGCCGAGACGTGTCGAACGAACTGCATATCCAAAACGCTTTGCAAATTCGAAAAACACAAGCGCATTAACGGAAAACACAAATGCAAAAATCACAACACAAATGCAAAAGCCACAACATAACAACGGAAGTGAGCAACAACGGATGTTGACAATGAAACAGGCCGACTATTATTGCCGGCGGACTATTATTGCCTGCACATTGAACAACATTGCTCAATTGTGACAATCACATAGCAATAGTAATCATAGTTAGCTAGTGAACAACGTTTCACTTACTTCTCAAACGGGCAAGAACTTTCCTCTTCCACACGTGCAGGCAATAATAGTTCGCCGGCAATAATAGTCGGCCCGTTTCATTGTCAACATCCGTCGTTATGTTGTGGCTTTTGCATTTGTGTTGTGAATTTTGCATTTCTGTTGTGGCTTTTGCATTTGTGTTGTGATTTTAGCATTTGTGTTTTCCGTTAATGTGCTTGTGTTTTTCGAATTTGCAAAGCGTTTTGGATATGCAGTTCGCTCGACACGTCTCGGCCACCTTACCTTTCAATGGTTATGTTGCTCATAATTACAGGGGACAGAGAGCAGTTTCTTCTGAAATCAATGATCATTTCTTTAGTTTTCTTTGCGTTTAAAATCAGTGAGTTATCGGAACACCTGTTATCGAAGTGGTTAATCTCAGCTCTATAAGTGGTCTCATCATCGGTTGATGCGCTCATAGGTTGACTCATCGGTTCAATCCATCCTTTCAAATTAGAACGAGGGGAGGATTTCCATTTCCTCATCACTTTATGTTAATTGGGCTGGATTGAAATGTGAAACGGAAATGAAACGGATAGAGAAGCAGGTGACCGGAGATGTGGTTGGCTGATGTCCAACATCAGATCAACATTGCTGCTGCTACTGTTGTGTCAGAGGGGAGAGAGCTATCTGCCATCAAAAGAAACTGTCCAAATCTCTTAGTTTAACATGGTGTCACTAGCATGCTGAATCTGTTGATGTCTCTACTAGACTTATTTCAAATCCCCTCCGTGAAATATCAACTGGATGATATGGTTTGTTCTGACATGACATGTTATTTCTTGTGACTGACACAGAAAACATTGGCTTGTTTTTTTTTACAGAACAAAGCTTGTTCCCTTCCTTTGAAACAACTGGATACAACATTATTATCAGGCAATGTCATGGCAGCAACCAATGTTTGTGGGTTTTTTTTTAAATACTTACAATATACAAGTCGTAGAGTCTATTTGTTCCTAACTAGTGCAAGTGCAGAAAGTGGTATGAAGCCCACACATTATCAAAAAATGAGAATAAGAGGTTTCCTATGCAAGATACGTTTCAACCAATGAGGGTTTTTGTAGTTGGATGTAGGGCTGAACAATTAATTGAAATTTTATTGAAATCGCAATATGGCCTACTGCAATTTTCAAATCGCAGGAGGCGCAATATTTGTTAAAGGTGAAATGTGTGTCAAAAATACCATTTTAAATGAAATATTGTGGTGCTGCAGAGATGTCCTGGCCTACACATCATATTCTACAGACTTAAGAAAACATCTTTGTCTGGTACAGATCCCCGCAAAAATCACACCATAATCATTTTAATGCATTTTTCTATGAAAATGAGAATAATGATGTAAAAATGATCATTCCCTCTAATATCGCAAATCGTATCGCAATTGCAATATCAGTCAAAATAATCGCAATTAGATATTTTTTCAAAATCGTTCAGCCCTAGTTGGATACTGATATTGATATTTTTTGGAGAATATAATTCTTGTCAGGGTGGAAAAATCTCTGAATAATCTGAAACATTTGGACTATGGACATTCATGAATACTTGTGTGGAACTTGATGAAAATGTATTATTAGAATTCAGGGTAAGGGCTTCCCATAGACAACCAGTTTGATCAATTCTATAATAAAAATATAACCAAACTACTTAACATCCATCATATCAGAGGTGGACAACACTGACTGGACCAGATCCCATGTTTAATAAAAGGAAAATATCAGCCCAATATATGGTCAAACAGATATAATGGTCGAACCCTCATATCACACATCAAGTGAAATCCAATGACACTGACCAGCTTAACCTTTATGAACCTCTCTTCTCTGTTTGTCCAGAGGTTTAACTTTGTGTCTCTGCCCACCGACGTCCTGGAGATCGAGGTGAAGGACAAGTTCGCCAAGAGTCGGCCGATCATCAAGCGCTTCCTCGGGAAACTCTCCGTTCCCGTCCAGAGGCTTCTAGAGAAACATGCCATCGGGTAGAACAGAGATACACACACACACACACACACACACTCCCTGCCCACTACCTAATGGTCATACATTGTTTTACTCAGAAAAAAAAAATACTTTTGGCAATTTGAAATGTCTTGAAAAAATGAAAAATCTAAAATATAGATGCAAAAATATACTGGACATTGGTTCAGTTTACATTTTTGTTTTCCCAGATATTATTATTATTATTGTTATTTGAAAGTAATAGCCTATACATTTTCAAACCAGACCTCCTATCTTGGGCATTGTCAGTCGTGATATTGGACATATTTGAACAGCAGCACTTGGCAAGATTATTGGAGTCAAATCATTTTTCTGTCTCTGTTTTTCTCCCTCTCACACTGTCTCTCTCTCTCTCTCTCTCTCTCTCTCTCTCTCTCTCTCCCTGTCCATCTGCAGGGATCGCGTGGTGAGTTATTCTCTTGGCCGCAGGTTGCCGACAGATCACGTCAGCGGCCAGCTGCAGTTCCGCTTTGAGCTGACCTCCTCCATTCACCCAGGTAGATCTCAATGCAGACATTTAATCGATCCCGCTAGCTCCCTCTAGCACAGCCTTAAAGAAATCCTTTGACATTTATAGTCGGTTGCTCTTCCTTTCAAGGCGTCTGTCACCTTAGAGAGGAAAATAGTAGACTCTTTTTAAACTGAACCAAGAGCAGCCAGGGGTAGAATGAGTACCAAAATATCCTACTCAAGTAGAAGTAAAATTGCTGATGTAGGCAACTCCTTAAAATGTACCGACTTAGTTTAAATAAAAAAGAAACAGGTAACACTTTACAATAAGTGAACATTAATTAAGGTTTAGAACCCTAACCCTTATATTGCATAATGGATGCAATATAAAATGCATCAAAGTAAAATACTTCAGTAATTTTACTTTAACTGACTAAAAATGTACCCATATACAAAAATGCAACAAGATTAAAAGTAATTTGTTACTTATGCTTATAGCTTGTTCATTCAAACCAATGGATACAGCTAGCAAGATAGCTTGAGGGAACGTGCAACTAGCAGTTCCCATTACTTTCAATGAGGAATGCCTCAGCAATAATGTAGACAAGCTGTTTTAGGGCACATAACGTTTTTCTTACAATATGACAAAACCAAGCTTTCTGTCAATAGTTGTGTTCTATTTGGAAAGGAACAATTTTTTCTCAAAGACGCACTACCTTCGAAAGTAAGTGGCCATGAGAGCCAGAACAATGGTATTGTCTCCAAAAATAACTGCTGACAGAAAGCTTGGTTTTGTAAAATTTTTTCAAGATAACAGACTGACACCGGTATGATTATACTGTGAACGTGGTGTTTTGCAAAACAACGTTTATCATAGTTTTCAAAGACTGTGGCGTATGCCCCTAGGTTTCTATTGCAGTAGAGTAGGAGGGGGCCGCCCAGTGTTACCGGACGGGCGGAGCAGGCGGCTAGCGAAGTTATGGTTTCTACTAATAGGGATCATGACGGAAAACATGTTATTTGGGCCCAGGGTTCAAACTACCAAACTATTCCTATAATTCAGTTTTCATCCAAGTAATAAGATTATTATTAAAAAATTATATTATTAGATACTATTAGATAATATTATTAGAAAATATTGGTATCATCAGCAAAGAGAATGGACAATAACTCTTGATACAACTCGTGATACAAGATATAAATCATTAACGTACATTAGGAAGAGGGGGGCCAAGTATTGACCCTTGAGGTACCCCATAAGTCAGGTTTAAATCATTTGAGGCAAATCCATTCCAAAATACATATTGTTTACAGTTACATAAATAGTTTTTAAACCACTGTAACTCAACTCCTTTGATTCCAAAAGGCTGTAATTTTTTTAAAAGAATATGATGATCTATTGTGTCAAATGCTTTTGATAAGTCAATGAACACACCAATGGTTAGTCCATTTTTACTTATGTCATTGTTTGTCGTTAGAATTGTCTTTGCCCATTCTGTGTTGTTAGTGTGTATTTGTGTTCATGGACCCCAGGAAGACTAGCAATCACTTGTGGTCCAGTTCCAGTTGTTTGAATTATATTGAGAGAGGAAATAAATATCACATATCCCAATTTAGAGAAGAAATAAGAGTAACTTTGCGTAGTCTATCCATTATGGATAGGATAGATCTCCTCCATCAATGAAGTGGATTGTTCTCCTCTTAGATGATGAGGAGGTCTCCCTGGTCATAGAGCCAGCATGTCCTGAGAGGGAGGACCAGGAGAATGTAAACCACAACGCCGATGCGCCTGACGATGACACACTAAGCCTGGGACCCGACATGCCTGACCTCCCCTTGGACGGCACTCCGAACCCGGAGACGTCCAGCCGACCGACCTCTCCAGCTGTGGCCTCTACACCCGAGGAAGTCCATCCTGAGGAGGAGGAGGCTGAGGAGACACGGGAGGTCGAGCAAGGAACCATGGAAGAAGACAACACGGTGAGGGAGGCCCACCCGTCTACCGACCCCCAGATGGACCCTGAGGACGGGGGCTCGGCTGAACGGGAGGAAGAGGCCGCCGGAGAGGGGAGAGAAGAAGGAACGAGGGAGGAGCGAGAGCAGGAAGAGGAGGAGCAGAGAGGAGAGCCTGGACCCCAAGCGGAGGAACAGGTGACAGGAGCCGCGGAAGAAGAAGAGGAGGCCGGGGAGAAATCGCAGGCGAAGCCGGACTCGGAAAATCCTGCAGCAGTATCGGAGAATGACGGGGCGGCTACTGCGGTGGCTCCTGCAGAGGGAAACTCCGAATCCCAGGAAGCCGCTGTAGAAACACCAGGGGGAGCTGTGGAGAGGGTGGGAGAGGGAGAGGGAGCGGGAGAGGACGGAGGCTGCCCCCCTTGCACCTGCCAGTCCCAGTTCAGTCCCAGCTACAACTCCGGCGCTCCCTTGCGGCGTAAGAACCGCCCCTGCTCCCTCCCGGTGTCGGAGCTGGAGACGGTGATCGCGTCGGCGTGCGGCGAGCCGGAGACGCCGCGGTCCCATTACATCCGGATCCACCACCTCCTCCACAGCCTCCCCTCGGCCCAGCAGCGAGCTCCCAGCCAAGACGAGGAGGACGAGGCCGGGGACGGGGAGAGCACCACCATCACTCAAGACACTACCTCCACGTCGCCGACGCTGAAAACCTCCAAAGATGGAGAGGAGGAGGGGCAGGAGGACGAGGAGGAGGAAGAGGAGGACACCACCCATTCGCCTTCTCAGGTATGGCCAGTGGTAAATGGGAAGGCGGGTAAACGGTGACCTCCAGTTGGCGCTCATCATAAGAAAACAGGCACTAACAGAAATGCAAATTTAGACTTTCTTTTCTTGACTTGAGACTTGACTTGATGCATGAAGACTTGGGACTTGACTTGACTTGGGTTCTGGTGACTTGGGACTTGACTTTGACTTGGGTTCTGGTGACTTGGGACTTGACTTTGACTTGGGTTCTGGTGGCTTCAGACTTGACTTTGACTTGGGTTCTGGTGACTTGACCCTTGACTTTGACTTGGGTTCTGGTGACTTGGGACTTGACTTTGACTTGGTTTCTGGTGGCTTCAGACTTGACTTTGACTTGGGTTCTGGTGACTTGACCCTTGACTTTGACTTGATGCATGAAGACTTGGGACTTGACTTGACTTGGGTTCTGGTGGCTTCAGACTTGACTTTGACTTGGGTTCTGGTGACTTGGGACTTGACTTTGACTTGGGTTCTGGTGGCTTCAGAATTGACTTTGACTTGGGTTCTGGTGACTTGACCCTTGACTTTGACTTGGGTTCTGGTGACTTGGGACTTGACAATGCATGAAGACTTGGGACTTGACTTGACTTGGGTTCTGGTGACTTGGGACTTGACTTTGACTTGAGTTCTGGTGACTTGGGACTTGACTTTGACTTGGGTTCTGGTGACTTGGGACTTGACTTAGACTTGGGTTCTGGTGACTTGGGACTTGACTTTGACTTAGGTTCTGGTGACTTGACTCTTGACTTTGACTTGTACTCTGATGACTTGAAAAGGTTTCTAAAGTCTTGACTTGAGATCTTGTGTTTGTGTAAATGACTTAGATTGAAAGTGATGAGATTTGTTCCAGCAGACGACTGAATTTAAATTCTGTTTTCTGAATTTGTATGGAATGATTGAATTTATTGAAGTTGAACCTGATTACAGAAATCAAACTCATGATGCACTTACCAAGTTTTTATACTATTGAAACAATATTTAATAGAAAAGTCATTCTTTTAAGATATTAAATTGATACTGGACTCTTGATTTGTTCTGACTTGACTTGCTATTCTACATTTAGACTTGAGACTTGAAATTAATGACATGGACTTGACTTGGACTTGACTTGGTGATCTACATTTAGACTTGGGACTTGACTTGAGACTTGTGCCTGGAGACTTGAGACTGACTTTCAAAACCTTACTTGTTGCCCCCTTAAATCTTTGTCTTTGATGGTGTTACAGTGTGTTCCTGTATAATTCTGTATATCCCTCCAGGTCCCAGAGTGTCCGGGCCCCTGCTGCCGGCGCTCTCTCCCCCGCAGCCTCTCCATCGAGCGCCTCTCTGAGCTCAACCAGCTCCTGGATGGCGAGCGAGGAGGAAGAGGAGGAGGAGAGGGAGGAGACCGGAGGCTCTCGCCCTCCTGCCCGGGGAGCGAGGAGGGGAATTACACTAACGGAGGAGGAAGAGGCGGCGTGGGGTCCGCCTCTAGACCTCCGGGCGAAAACGAGTGCGAGCTGTGCGACAACTCCTGCTACAGCACCTCCTGCTACAGCACCTCCTGCTACAGCACCTCCTGCTACAGCAACTCGGGCTACGAGGGGAGGAGCCGCTGCAGCCACACCCGCCTCTCCTCGGTGGACAGCACCCGGCTCTCCGGCAGCACCGTGTTCTCGTCCCAGGACGAGGACGAGGACGAGGAGGAGAACAGCGCCTTCGAGTCGGTGCCGGACGCCGTCCACAGCCCGGAGAGCAGGGAGGCGGGCGGGGGAGGAGGAGGAGGAGAGAGGAGGATGGGGAGGTGGAGGGAGGCCAGGAGAGGAGAGCATGGGGAGCCGGCTGTGGCGGGGCCCAGCGATAGGAACAGCAACGGTGAGGAAAAAATATTAACTTCCTATGGAATTCCTGCTGGTTTTAAATGAGATCAGAATAGAATGGAATGGAATAGATAGATAACTGGTGTGACACTGACAGCAATTAGAAGCATGGACTCTAAGGAAAGATGATACAGGGACTTGTAGCTTACACACACACACACACACATATTCCACTGTTTGTCTAGGGGTCAAAGGTCACTCTGAAGCCCTGAGGTGACACAGGCATCACAGTAGATTTCAGACAAGCAACACACTCAGCCTGGTTAGGGGAAACCAGCATTGGCTCTACATGCCTTGCAAATGGTACCAGGCCTTGTTTTTACATAAGCTGCTTGGTGCGTGTGTGTGTGTGTGTGTGTGTGTGTGTGTGCGCGTGTGTGTATTGAATTGATCAATACCACACTGGTTGTCTATGGCAGTGGTTCTCAACGTGGGGTCCGTGGACCACCAGGGGTCCTTGAGGGGGTTCCAGGGGGTCCCCAGTCAAATGAATGAAGGTTAAACTTCAGCATTATTTCACTATTTAAAGTTAACACAATTAGAGAATGTAGAAGAATGACTATTTTGATCATAGTTTCTCGGTTATCTCTCTACCTACAATACAGATAGTCATGGGATTCTGGACAAAATCATATCTGACAATAAAAATATTCACAGATTTGGGTCCGAGAGACAAAATCTCATCAAATGGGAGTCTGTGGCCCCGATGTGGACTAAATTACGGGGTCCTTGATATGAAAAAGGTTGAGAATCACCCTGAATTGATTCTGTGACATTTTGATCAGATTTTACAAGTATACATGAACATGTTTTATTATTATTAATAATAGCAATAAGTAGTAGTAGTAGTAGTAGGATTCATTAATTGTAGTAGAGGAACAAATCTCAAAAAAAGGCTTTAGTTTTTGAGATACCCCTACCCGAGGTAGAACAAAGCACAACCATGTTTTTTCATAACTTTAATATGTCTAGTTTTTGAAATGGATGGTTGTATAAAAATATTTTACTGCAAAATTAGTTTATTTGGTTGATGTTTGGATCCTCCCCAAAACCGAAAATAGTGAAAATTTAGGCTTCTCCAAAAGGGACAGAATCTGCTTTATCACATGTATCTCTGGAAATAATGATCAGAATGTCACCAAATTTGGACTGGATGTTCACAGACAGTAATTGCATACAATAAAGCAATGCTTCATCAATACCTTAGTCCATCTGTGAAATGTATACACTTAAACACAAATGAATTATAGGCGGAAATTGAATAGGAAATTAAAAATCCAAAAGGTATGTATATATATGTCTGCCATTATTAAAATAAGGAGACCAATCACCAAAAAATTTCATTTATATGTACCAAAGACTGTTATCTTATCATAAAAGTAGGTTATTTGACTATTCACTTCACCCTCTGATGTCACCAGCCCCTAACAGGTAACTAGTGCAGCCAGCACTTTAAACAGACAAATACAATGGGGCCCTATTGGTGTAAATGTGTGTGTGAGAAGGACACAAACCATAGATTAAAGCCAAAAACTACATACATTTAATGCAAACAGGTTCAATAGACATTTCTTTATCATTTTAAATACACTCTTTCTATTTATTTTAATGTTTTCTTTGAACAACAATGACAATAATAATAATAATAATAATAATAATAAACTTTATGTAGCACCTTTCATATCATAAAATGCAGCTCAAAGTGCTTTACAAGAGAAACAATAAAAATCAATATATAAAGATAAAAACAATCTTAAGATATAGAACGCATGAAACAGGTATAATAATAAAATAAATTAAAAATAATAAAGAACAATCCTAGAATAAAAAGCATAAAACAAGTACAAGTATAAAATAAAGTGAAAATAATAAAGAACAATCCTAGATATAAAAAGCATAAAACAAGTATAAGAAATAAGAGAGGTATGAATTAATAACAATGGTGTTAAAATAGAAAGATGGAATTAATTAAAAGCAAGATCATAAAAATGGGTTTTGAGCTGTTTCTTAGAACTATCAACAGAAGTTGCTTGTCTTATTTGCAATGGGAGTTTGTTCCAAACCTTTGGTGCATATAAGAACAGAAAGCTGCATCACCAGACTGTTTGTAATTCATTTTTGGGACATTTAGCAAGCCAGCACTAGACGACCTAAGGGAACGGTTTGGAACATACTCAGATAAGCAGTCACAGAGATATGAAGGTGCTAAACCATTTAGGGCCTTGTAAACAAGTAAAATAATTTTAAAATCAATCCTCAACGTTACAGGGAGCCAGTGCAATTAGGCTAGAACTGGTGTAATATGTTCTCTTTTTCTGGTTTTTGTTAAAATTCTGGCTGCTGCATTTTGTACAAGTCAAGTTGCAGCCTATCAATAGTTTTAGGTAATCCAGTAAAGAGTGCATTGCAATAATCTAGCCAAGAGAAGCCAAGAGAAGACAAATGCATGAGTCAATTTTTTGGCATCTTCTAGTGGGAGGTAGGGTCTAACTCTTGCAATATTTCTTAAATGAAAACAATGTAACATTGTTGATATGTGATTTAAAATCCAACTCAGTGTCAAGAATAACACCTAGGTTTTTTACTTCAGGCTTATTCTGTAGAGCCAGACTTCCATATCTGCTTGATATCTTTTCTCTCTGTGCATTTGTACCAAGAATTTCTGTTTTATCTTCATTTAATTTGAGGAAATTTTTACTCATCCACTGTTTAATGCTGGATAGGCAATTTATCAAGGGATTTAGGGCATCGGTGTCATCTGGCGCTACAGATAAATATAGCTGAGTGTCATCAGCATAACAATGAAAATTCACTCCATGATCACAAATAATTTTTCCAAGTGGCAGTATATACAGACAAAACAAGGACCAAGAATAGAACCCTGTGGAATACCTGAAAAAATGTCATGCTTGTCTGAAACATGGTCACCGAGACTAACTACAAGTATTAAACCAGGTCAGGGCTGTGCCTGAGAGACCAATCCAATTTTCAAGACGGTTTAGAAGTATCCCGTGATCGACTGTATCAAACGCAGCAGTCAGATCGAGTAGTACAAGAATAGAAACATTTTTGTTGTCGGCGCTCACTCTAAGATCATTTATTACTTTTACAAGCGCTGTTTCAGTACTGTGTCCCCTTCTAAAACCGGACTGAAATTTTTCATGAATCTTGTTGTGTAAGAACACATCCAACTGTTTAAACACTGCCTTTTCCAATATCTTACTCAGAAAAGGCAGGTTGGAAATAGGCCTAAAATTGCCCAAAACAGAAGAATCAAGATTGACTAGAGCTGTTTTGAGTGAATCTGGAAAATGCCTGTTTCTAGAGAGCAATTTACAATATCCAGTACATCACCAATCAAACAATCTAAGACCTCCTTAAAGAAAGTAGTGGGAATTGCATCCAGGGAGCAAGTGGATGACTTTAACTGCAAAATAATTTTACAGAGTTCCCCTTCACTAATTGTACAAAAAGAATTCAGGTTTCCCGGAGAACCATTAAAGATCAGATTTTTTTTATTTTCAACAGTATTCACAATACCAGCTCGGATATCAACAATCTTATTATCAAAAAATGATGCAAATTCCTCACATTTTGCTTTTGAGGCATGGCATATTTGGTCATGAAGCTGAGAAGGATTTAAGAGGCGATCGATGGTAGAAAATAAGATTCTAGGGTTGTTCCCGCTTTCACTGATAATCTTAGAGAAGTATGCCTGCCTCGCACAGCGTAAGGCTTTATTATAATCATATATGGATTTTGTAAGTATCTCTCGGTGGATTGTTAGTTTGCTTTTATTCCACATTCGCTCGGCTCTACAGCACTCCCTCTTGAGCAGACGTATTCGCTCATTGTTCCAAGGCATTATTTTAATCTGTGATTTCTTTTTAGTTTTCACAGGTGCCACTATGTCGAGAGCTGATCTTAATATAGAGTTGAAGTGATTTACTTTTTCACGTATCGATGAGATTTCAGCTGAGAGAGGTGGACTACGTATGTGATAAAGGAAATTGGCGGCTAAAGATGGACCTAAAAAACGTCTTTTAATGAAATGCTCTGTATTGTTTTTTGCTAGACCAGCGACAGTCACGTTAAAAAACAAACAGCAGTGATCTGATACATTAATATCAACAATCTTCTCAACAACAATATTCAGACCTCTAGAGATCACTAGATCTAGGGTGTGGCCACAGTTGTGGGTTGACCCAACAATATGTTGAGTAAAATCAAAGGAATGTAAAAGATGCATAAATTCCATAGCCTTGCAGTCCAAGACATTGTCATCATGCAAATTAAAATCACCAGTTATAAGAATCCTATCATAGTTAGTAAAACAGACTGACAGTAGTTCAGACATTTCTGGTAAGAATGAAGCTGTATGCTTTGGTGGTCGATATATAGTAATCAACAACACTGATTTTTGACTTTCCAATATAATAGCTTGATATTCGAAAGATGAAAAACTACCAAAATGTAAACACTTGCATTTAAAAATGTCTGAAAAAATAGCTGCCAGTCCTCCTCCTCTCTTACCCTCACGTATCGAGTAGATAAAACTATAATTTGGAGGAGAGGCTTCAGTTAAGACAGAGGCTCCATCAAAGTCTGAGACTCTCGCCCCGGGAAAACAGTGTACTTTAAAATCAATTGCGGTGTCCAGATTTCGCACAATGGAGTCTCTGATGATGACAATATTATCCATCTTGTTCGATGTTAACAGCGGTGAGGGTGACAAAGATGCAGGTGAGCGGAGAACTTAAAACCGATTTGTGGTGGTAAAATCCGGGGGTGGAGGTGGAGGGGATCTCGGGCGGCCTTTACCGCCTCTGCGGCTCTGCCATATGCCTACCCACGCTCCATCTGCGGGTGCAGGGGTGAAAAACGCTGCGCCCGGCCTGAGGCGTGGAGGGCGCAGAGGGGTCGGCAGGCGGGAGTTTTTTGGCGTAGATGTAGCCAGGGCACCTGCCTGGGCACCTTGCGTCTCATCCTCATCGGACCCAGCGTTGGGACCGGAGTTGATGGCTGCCCCAGCCGTACGGGCAGCATCACCGGCCCCTGCCGTCTCCAACATGGCCATTCTTGTGTTTAGCCGCATCTGTCGCTCCAGTATCTTGTGGATCTCCCCCTCCATAGTCCTCAGCTCTGCTTTGATGTTTTTGGCTGGACCGCAACAGCGGGGCCAGCCTTACAAACGCGAATGTCTGTCACTGACTGAGTGACTGACTGACTGACTGAGTGATCAAGTTACACCATTGGTCGGCCGTGGCACGTGGCACATCATAGGATCACAGAGCCAGAAATGTAAGTTTTGTTTTCTCCGCCAGCTTGTTTCTCCGCTGAGATCGGAGCACGTTTCTCCCACACAGTAAGCAGGCTGACCAAAATCATGCATGTAAGCTGAAGCTAAAGTAGAATCTATACAATTATATCATATCACCGTCGGAGAGAGAGACACAAACAAGCATGGAGGTTTCATCACACCGAGGGCTTATTTCCGACCTTCCCGAAGTTACCAGGGGCCACGGTTCCGGCCAGTGCCGATAGCTGGGCGCCGATTTGTTCCCAGTGATCCGGCCGAGATTTTGGCGGAGGTCCTGACGACGATGCTCACCAGGTGTCCGGCGAACAGCGTTTTCGACACCGATGGGTAGCAGAGCGACTGCCGCTTGGATCGGGAGGATCAATGCGGGCCGTGGGCGCAGTGGAGAGGACAGCGGTGGAGAGAGAGACGGGACGCGCTGGAACGGTGATCAGTATGGATGTATGGACTATTATTCTGTATTAGCAGTCTACAGCGGAGTTAGGTACACCATTGGTCGGCCGTGGCACGTGGCACACTCATACACGGTCCAGCCATATACTAGGTTTTGACCTAGTCTTGTTAAAGTCCCACTGAAACGGAAGTTAGAGCGTCTTTAGCTTCTGTCCTGTGATGTATTTCCCAGTGAAACAGAATATTTGAGAGGTGTACAGTTACAAGAGGGATTTAAATCAAATCCTTCGCATTTGATTGGACCGCTAAACAGTGGGCGGGGCTTAGAGTTTAGCGCGATACGGAGCTACAGAGGACTGTTGGCTCCACACACACCTCCCTCACCTGTTGTTAGATCAGGAGGAGGACAAGAGAGAGATGAATGAATTAGACCTCAGCGACATTGTTTTGGAAATGAAAACAAGGTTTTTCCCCACTGATATCCAAACACACATCTCTTCCTCTCTCTCTCCATATTGCTCTGTCAGCTACGACCCAGAAACGGTGAAGTGCGGTTTTATATGACCGGTGTGACTAGCTAGAGGTTGAAGAATGATTGATGGGTGGATGTCATGATATTATTGGTTGAAATTGGTTGGTTCATGCTTACGTAAGCACACGGCATATTTTGTTTTACAGGAAGAAAACATGATTGGATTTTGATATAAGAATACAAAGAAATTGATTTTTTAAATTTTTTTTTGGCACATATTGTTAAATAGGTGCACAATACGACTGGGGATGTGATCTAAAAGGGTTAAAAATGCATTTTTCATTTCATCTCGACTTTAAGTTCAGTTTCAGTGTCCACCTCACCGCTGATCTCCATGTCTGATATGTGTTTCTCTCCACAATGTTCCTCTCAGTTAACAGCTGACCGTTAAAAAGACGCTCTGAAACTAGCGTGGTTAAACTAGCATAAAACTCGAACTCAGATCACACTTTAAAACTTAAAAATACTTAAAAATGCTCAGAATCTAGCGTGGCAGAGAGCGTGGCAGAGAGCGGAGCCAGACTTCCAAATCTGCTTGATATCTTTTCTCTCTGTGCATTTGTACCACAATATACTGTATGATGATAATATGAGCCAACAGGCTGCATGACACAATATTTTCCAAATGATTTAACTGAAAATTTTGACTGAATGAATTGGAAAAATCAAAGATGAATGATAAATTGGATCCTAAATGAATAATCAATTATATACAGTATAGATATACAATGTGACCCAACATTTTAAGTTCTAGGGTGCAACTATGCCGTCATCCACAATTCTGTTAGGGCATCTGTTAGGAGGACCCCAGTGTATATCTATACTGTATATAATTGATTATGCCAATCTATGATTCATCTTTGATTTTTCCAATTCATTCAGTCAAAATTTTCAGTTAAATCATTTGGAAAATATTGTGTCATGCAGCCTGTTGGCTCATATTATCATCATGCAGTATATTGTCATTGTTGTTCAAAGAAAACATTAAAATAAATAGAAAGAGTGTATTTAAAATGATAAAGAAATGTCTATTGAACCTGTTTGCATTAAATGTATGTAGTTTTTGGCTTTAATCTATGGTTTGTGTCCTTCTCACACACACATTTACACCAATAGGGCCCCATTGTATTTGTCTGTTTAAAGTGCTGGCTGCACTAGTTACCTGTTAGGGGCTGGTGACATCAGAGGGTGAAGTGAATAGTCAAATAACCTACTTTTATGATAAGATAACAGTCTTTGGTACATATAAATGAAATTTTTTGGTGATTGGTCTCCTTATTTTAATAATGGCAGACATATATATACATACCTTTTGGATTTTTAATTTCCTATTCAATTTCCGCCTATAATTCATTTGTGTTTAAGTGTATACATTTCAAAGATGGACTAAGGTATTGATGAAATCTTTGCTTTATTGTATGCAATAACTGTCTGTGAACATCCAGTCCAAATTTGGTGACATTCTGATCATTATTTCCAGAGATACATGTGATAAAGCAGATTCTGTCCCTTTTGGAGAAGCCTAAATTTTCACTATTTTCGGTTTTGGGGAGGATCCAAACATCAACCAAATAAACTAATTTTGCAGTAAAATATCTTTATACAACCATCCATTTCAAAAACTAGACATATTAAAGTTATGAAAAAACATGGTTGTGCTTTGTTCTACCTCGGGTAGGGGTATCTCAACTTTTAGGGGCCTTAGTTCCTCTACTATTGAGGGTTATCAATGGGAGCGTTTTAGTGTCCCATGGTCTAAATGTTGTTTCAGAGGCTTTTCCACCCTGACAAGAATACAATTCTTGGGGAAATGCTAAATTTTCTACTAGTGAATTTTCGACTTCTATCACGAAAATGGTTCAATTTAACGATATTGAATGTAGCCTCAAAATGCAGTCCAAACATTTCGGCATAGGCCTTCAAACCCCGTTTCAGTCGAGCCTCAGTTTTGCAGCAGGCGACTGATGTGCGTGTAAACACACCGACAGAGAGAGTGAGCCCGTCCTGTGAATGACAGGCTTTAACTTTTATCAGCCGCTAGCAGGCTAAGGCTGTCATAAGTGGAATGGGGGAACGGGGGTGGACAGCGCTGTGTGTTTGAAGGTGGCTGACTGGCATGCCGCGGAGATGTCCGTGGAAAAAACTGATGTGGAGAGAGAGGAAATAGAGAGAGGAACCGTTCTGCTTTCCTCCGGAGCTTCTCTTAGAGAGAGCGGTGGCTTGCTGGTTGGCTATTGTCATTCGTTCCTTCATCCATCCATCACACCCGATGATTCAGACTCCATTGATTGGATTTTGATAAAGACCTGGGGGGGGAATGATGCATCTCACCACTGTGTTACGTCCCTAGGGGGGCACTTAAATTACAGGTCAAAGGTGAAAATGAGTCATCTCCCACACCACATGTTTCAGTGACGTGAAATCTGGTGGACATATCCAGACATCCTTGCTCTGTAAATTTGCCTCCAGAGTCATCAATGTATGCCATATTGTTTTTTACCACAACTTTGAATTTCATGCAAACCTGGGGCCGGATTCACAAAACCTTCTTAAGAAAAAAAAATCTTCTCAAGTGCCACTTTTTTCTTAACTTTAGTCTTAAGAAAAAAAATAGGAAAAAATGCCATTCTCAAAAACAGTTCTTAGCCTATATATTTTCTTAGCTTTCTTCTTGTGTTTCTTCCTAAGAAAAAAACGTATACATATTCTTGAAATGGAATTTCTCAGATTTGTTCTTGATTTTTTTCTTAACTTTAAGACGGCCCTTCACTTGTCTTAAAATACCTACAGTGAAAAGGTAAGCCTCTAATATCATATATTTAAACACATTTTAGACAAGTAGGTTATAGTTCAAAGTCTTCATAGCTTCCCCTACACTTAACATTAAGATGAACATTTATTGTAAAGCTTTATTTGGTGTAGGGCCAGGTAGGCCTCTGTCTCATGTCTGTTGAAAATAAGCTGCAAATTTTTCAATGTTTAAATCTTTGCTCTAGTTGCCCTAAATAGGTTTTTCCCCAATTGTTTTGTAGATGGAAGCACTTTGGGTTGCCTCCTAGCCTTGTCTCCTAGCCTCCTAGCCTTGTCTCCTAGCCTCAGTGGCAGTAAGCCTAAAGTTTATCAACCAGAATTAATTCAGGCCCTATTCTGAGAAGTTCTTAAGTAGGAAAATTAAAGAAATTCGTAAGAAATGAGACTGTTACTAAGAAAATATTGAGGAATTGCACTTAAGAGCCTTCTTAAGAACTTCCTAAAAATTTCCTCTTATGTCATTTCTTAAGATCTATCTTAAAAACGCATTGGTAAATCCGGCCCCAGTTTCCCCCCTTTTTCATTTATTTACTGATTGGCCCAAAGGGTGGCTGCATCATTTGTTGGGGGGCGACCGCACCTTTACCGTCACCTTGTTTCTCCTTTTGTTCCTTCCTTTTTGTATATCATTTTCTTTGTGTTTCTTTAGCTTTTCTCTCTTCTTCTTTCCTTCCCTCACTTTCCTACTTATGTTTTCTTTGACTTACTCTCTATCACACACACACAAACACACCACCCATCCTAAAGAAGGCTTTGAGCTGAAACGTGCTGTGAAGTTCTCATGAAATCAAAAAAGAAAACAATGTGACTGTTTCTCCTGTTGTGTAAAAGAAGAGTTTTGCCATTTTACTAATACAGTGGGATGAAAGACAACTAACAAGTGCTTGTAGCTGTGCATAGACACTCTTAAACATCTTCTCTGTGGAATTATTAGTCCTGAATTGTTGGTGTCATGCCTATATGTTGAAAGCTTATTTGATGATTTCAGCCATGTTGGACATATACTACGGAAGAGGATTAGGGCCACATGTGAAAAATGTATTTGAGTTCTGAGTTTAAAGTCAGAATTCTGAGAAAAAAAATCAGAATTCTGAGAAAAAAAAACAGAATTCTGAGTTTAAAGTCAGAATTCTGACTTTATTCTCAGAATTCTGACTTTAAACTCAGAACTCAAATAAATTTTTCACATGTGGCCCTAATCCTCTTCTGTAATATACAACTTGATTTTGATTCATTTAGTTATTTTATTGCATGATCGTGTCTTGTCTGATGCTTTATGAAATATAATGTATTGGTTTGAGAACCACAAATATAGCTGTTCAGTGTATCTGAGCCGATTATGATGATGAAGAAGCTGGACAATGTTTGTTTGTTTGACATGACATACATCTGATGTGATGTTTTATCAAATGTATGATTTCTACAGAAGAAACCTTTCCTTTCATTCAGCTATCACAAACTGTCATTTCCCCTCCTCCCTCTTTCAATCGAGTCACTCCCTTCAGTATCTCCTTACTTCCTCAGACTGTGTTGTTGAAACTGATTAAACTAATACTGATAATAATAAATAATACAATACAATATTTTCCCCTTGGGGATATAGACTACAAATCTCTCTAGTGAACAACAGATGTGGCTTAAAGATCTTTGCCTGTGTTCTACAGGCAGGTCCGATGAAGGAAGGAAGGACGTAAGGAAGGAAGGAAAGAAAGAAGGAAGGACGGAAAGAAAAATCTTTCAGTCCCTCCAGGAATTTCAACATTTTCTACAAAATCAACCATTCCCCATGAATTCTCCATGGCCACTTGTCACTCTGCAGATCATCACAACTACCTATATGACTTGCAATCTTCACCTGTTCCTTTACAGGACAACAAATTACCTTCAAGCTCCACATCAAGCATTTATGGCTGAAAATAATCCTAAAACACTGCTAAATCCTGGAGGGGCCGACTGTTGAAGCTGTGGTTTAGGCTGAGAACACACTATACAACTTTTCGGCCAATTATAGTCATTTTGGCATCATCATAATTTCATAATTTCCGAGTGAGACGGTGGTAGTTTGTAGTGTAAGAGGGCAGTAGCTTCAGATCACGACTCAAATCTGAACGAGTCTCGATGTGCTCTTGTAGTGTGATCTGGTCAGCTAATCAAATTTGAATGGCGATGAGCAATAGCCAATGAGAGTCAAGCGCGAGAATACAGCAGCAAGTTGTTCCACCTCCTCGATTGTTTTGGTTGTGTGTTGTAGTAGTGCGAGAGTTTGAGAATGTCTTTGTAAGATTTAGGGGTTGCATGGTGAGAGAACTCAAGTCGTGTTTGATCCCTGTCTTAATCTCATCGTGTGCAATCTCAGAACCCATCGTCTATCGGTCTGACGATGATTAGACTCTGGGGGTGACGGCCAATATTTCAGGGTTTCCGGTGTAGCCAGCGGACATCCAAGCCAAGACTTCCTCTTCCGTGCGCCGGTCATTGTTTACAGTCCGATTAGCAACTAGAGAAGCGAGAATGGAGTCGGAGTTGAGAGATGACGTCTCATATGCAGATATCTGTTTATAGAGATTAGCCGAAATGTCGTCTGGACCTAAAACACCTACAAAAAGTATCGCTGTTTGTGTATTGTACTCAACCCCAACTCCATTCTCGTGTCACAAGTTGCTAATCGGACTGATGATGAGTTCCGAGATTGGGGGTTGCATGGTGTGAGAACTCAAGTCGTGTTTGATCCCTGTCTTAATCTCATCGTGTGTGTTCCCCAAATCCAAGTGGTTGTCGAGTGTGTGCGCCTCTGTTGTACCCAAGATGGAAAAAACCTGCAAATGCCCATCGTCAAGGGGTCCCACGCAAGTTGATGTTTCTACCTGAGGTGATGTCGTTTCTACCCACGGTGAAGACGTTTCTACCTGCGGCGACAGTGTTTCTCCCCACGCTGACGTTTCTGTCCTCTGGCCGGAAGCTTTCTCACTAATGGACACTATACGGATTGGGTTTCCACCTGGCTGACCCCACCACATTCCCATCGCAGTGCGTGCTGTGTGCATTTACACCTTGCGATAACTCGCGTTTTTTCCTTATCCAGATAAGATATCCCGACACGGTAACACTTTACAATAAGGGTACAATAATTAAGGGTTAGTTAATGCTTAATAAGCATTAACTAACCCTTAATTAACAGTTAACTAATGTGTCTGGTAATCATTTACTAATGGTGTTCATATTAACTAAGGTATTAATTTATCCATTATTTAATAGTCATCTTTATAAACTATTAAATAATGTATAAATCAATACCTTAGTTAACATGAACACCATTAGTAAATTACACATTAGTTAACTGTTAATTAAGGGTTAGTGAATGCTTATTCAGCATGCTTATCAAGCATTAACTAACCCTTATTGAGCATTAACTAACCCTTATTAAGTATTAACTAACCCTTAACTTAGTGTACCCTTATTGTAAAGTGTTACCCAGACACAGATTGCGTTTTAATACCCGATGGAAATGGGGTCAGTGATTCCGTCCAGAGAGGCTGCCAATAGCCAATGAGAGTGCAGCTCATAATGAGGTGATGCGGAGCGAGCAGAGTCTGTTGTATTGACTGGTTTCATGTCGGAGATTCTAGGTTCTGACATCAGTGACATATCAGGAGTCAGCTCTATAATTAAGTGTTTGATACCCCGCCGGCCTAACTGTCTAGTGTGAGCATAACTACCGCTGAAAAAATCTGTGAAATCCGTTGTTATGTGTGTGATGCAATACGTTCTCGGAAATTTCTAAGGATTTCACAAGTCTTCTAGTGTGATGTCCAGTTTTTGCACCGTCTGTTAAGTTGTACAGTGTGTCCCCAGCCTTCTGGTGATTCGTCCCATACTGTGTTTCTCTGATGTCCCGTAGGCTCAGGCCTCTCCCCTCCCGTCGGCCACGTTCCAGTCCTGAGACCCAGCCATGACCTAAACCATTTCCCTGCCGCCACTGACCAAGCCTTACCTCCAAGTAAGAACCAGCACCTCCCAGTCTTACTTTGGAGTCACATGCCAACAGCTTGGTTGCTGTGAGTGTGGTTATGCATGTGTGTGCGTTTCTGTCATGTGCATGCTACCATGTATCTTTGCCTTCCAAGCATATTCCAGCCTGCTCTCTGTTTCCCACCAGCATTTCATTCTCACTCCATGCATACTCCTCTAAATTGAGGTGTTTAGGCTGCTGCTGCTCTACGCCAGTTGGTTCACAGCTTGATCATCGCTTGTGATTGAATGGCTTCAGAACACTAAGCTCCTCCCCTTCTTTCTGTTTCTCTGGGTACACTCATTGAAGAATGCCTCAGATTGACCTGGTCTCCAACAATAAACCAGAAGAATTGTGTGACCATAATCTGATGCTCATAACAAGAAACCACTTTAACATCTCTACTACTAGAAAGTCGAGCCAATTTACAATACCTAAAGGTGATCTAAATGCCCTTTATAGCTCTGAGGAAGCTTTAAAGGGAATTAAGTGTGTTTTTCTATCCACAATACATACCACAATAAATAGCTTCCGCAAGAAAACTAAGACAAAACCCCCTGTTTTCCCCTGTTTTATTTGGGTTTTTTTTTTAAGATTCTTTTATGGTATTTCTGCTTTATTGGGCAGTACAGTTCAGAGAGACACAGGAATGGGGAAAGAGAGAGGGGAATAACATGCGACAAAGGTCCCAGGCCGGATTCCAACCCAGGAAATCCCGGTTACATGGTACGCGCCTTAGACCACTGAGCCACCAGGTCTGCCCCCAACTCGCCCCTGGTGAAATGGAGGTATCTGGAAACTAATGGTGTTAAAAGTAGCAGCGGAGAGGCAGAGATTCCCAATGTTAAGGACAATTGACAAAGACAATTGGAAGTCTGTGAAACGTCTTCAAATCAATGTGAACGGCTACTTTCAACAACCTTTAATTCATATTTTCTTAACTCTGCAAAGATTCTAACACCGAAACCCATCACTGATCCTGCAGGTCTTACACCAGTAAATCAAGGTCTGCTTAGATGAGGTCTCTGAATCAAGAGTAAATAAGAAAATCAGCCATAATATCGTCCCATCAGCATTCTCCCAGTTGTATCTACGATTGCTGAGAAGTGTACTGCAGAACAACTTATTATATACCTCAATAACTCACCATACCAGCTGCATCTGATGCAGTTTTGCTTTAGAGACAATAATTCTACTGACACTGCTTTCCTTCTTGAGAATGGGAGGTGTAAAATTGACAAAGGGGCGTTGTCGGGGCTATATTTATTGACCTTAGGAAAGCCTTTGACACCGTTAATCATAAGGTCCTGATTAAAAAACTGTCCAACTTTAATTTTTCTTCTGAGTCTCTAGGATGGATGAAATCCTACCTTGAAGGTAGAACCCAGTGTGTCAGAGCAATGAAATGTTACCCACCCTGAGTTATGACATGGGAGTGCTCCAGAGTTCTGTCTTGGGATCCCTATTATTCAGTCTACTGTATCAATGATTTGCCCTCTGTTTGTGCTGGGTCGGAAAACCGAGTGAATGCCGATGATACAGTGATCTGTGTACATGCCAACAACAAAGAACAGGCTGCACTTAAACTTACCTCAACAATGGTCAGTTTAACTAAGTGGCTTAGAGCAGTGGTTCTCAATGTCAAACTGATGAATTGTTAACTACATTATTTAATTTACAAGAAGTTATGTAGAAGAATGACTATTTTGATCATAGTTTCACTGTTATCTCTCTACCTACAGTACAGATAGTTATGGAATTCTGGACGAAATCATATCTAACAATAAAAATATTCTCAGATGGGTTCGAGAGACAAAATCTCATCAAATGGGGGTCCGTGGACCCAATGTGTGCTAAATTAGGGGTCCTTGATATGACAAAGGTTGAGAATCACTGGCTCAGAGACTCATGTTTACATCTCAATGTGAAGCCTCAATTCTTCACAAAGAGGGCATCTGAAATTCCTGAGCCATATTAGATATTAGTCTTTATTCTAACTTTAACATCATGCCGTTTTTTTGTACTTTCTTGTTATGTCATTTCACTCATTTGTTTGACTGGTGTATGTTGATCTGCTTTTCAGTCTGATTCCTTGAATGTTGCTTGGTTGCGTATGCTTGCTTGTCTGTTGCTTTGTCAGCTTGCTTCCTTGTATACTACTTTGTGTTTGTCCTGTGCCTGTTTATTAGTGTGTTGCTATGTCGGCTTGCTTTCACGTAAACTGCTTTGTATTTGTCCTGTCCATCTGTAGTAACTCAATAGTCTGTAGTGTTTTTAATCACGGTTCTTTAACATCTGGCCACAGGGACGACAGTTGAAAATTACCCAGTTGGCTAACATTACATTGTCCCTGTTAAATAAATAAATAAATAAATGAATAAATAAATATATAAAAGAAATGAATAAACCAACCCATAAACATGACAGGTAATGTTAGAAGAGAATTGCATTTTAATTTAGCTTAGCATAGTTAATCTAGTTTCGATAGCCTATAACTTTACCCATTCTAAGAATTCATGCATTACATGTTGTCCACCAAATAAAACGATAACATTAATCGTGAATTTCTACATGATTTTCATATGAGCGCTTCAGAAAAAAAATAAATTCTTAACGTCAAGAGAATATGGTCTGAGAATGTTTCTTTATATAGCCATTGAATTGCAGAGTTCTTACTGGTCAGATTGTAGGTATCTGTTTTTGTTGTCTGGTTTTACTGGTGAGAATGTAAGTTTCTGTTTTGGTTGTTGGCTGGTTTTACCTACCAGTATATAGAATAGGTATTTAGTATGCTCCTTTAATTATTGTCTCATCTGTGGTGACCATGGATATAGTAGAGTTAACTCAGTTTACCTATCTTTGTATTTGCATAAAAAGGGGTTACCCAGCTAAATAGGCTAATGTAAATATTTATGATCTAAATTCATGTACAGTACATCACATGAAACTATGAAACTGCTGTAGATAGAGGCCTCACCAAAGCTGTGCACTACATCACCAAAATGACCAATCAGAAAGACATGCTATTCACTAACTGCACAATGAGTGGAAAGTTGCCTAAAATCACTGGTCAATAAATAAGGCCTCTTTGAACCTGTCATGGTCATGCATATGTAAATGACATGTACATTTCATAATTTTCTCGTCTTAATATTTTAGGTGGGGTGATGCAAATTGAGATTGTGTCCAATTCACTAACCCTTTGCAACACTAACTCCCCAAAATTATGGTAGCACATATACAGTATGATCCTTTGAAATGTGATGTAAACACTTTGCACAAAGAGTTTGTCCATTCAGAATCGCTGCTATCATTGCTGCAAGATGCAGCATTGTCACCAACAAATCAGGAAGCAAGGCAGAGGGTTTTCCATCCTAGAAGCTCAAGTCAGATCAGAGAATGCTCCAATTATAAAGGGGCTTTAGGGAGCAAGGGTGCAGTCTTAGTCTTACAGCGGAAGTGCTTTGCACTTGCAGTTTGTAATGAAGGGAGTTATTTGCTTGCACAGTGCTCTTTGAGGGCTTGTTAATGCCAGAATTGATTTGCATGAAGAGTGAGTCTGAGTGAATAAGATGAAAACTGTGCTCTTAGCTCAAGCAACTTTGGTGCAAAAAATGTGCAGATTGCCCTCACAACTTCTTATTGAATCTGGACCACGGTCTTTAAAAGGAGGAAAAATCAGAAATGCTTTTCTGAAAATATAATTGATTTTTGTCTATATTAGTGATTGTATAGCTTACAATGATTACCAAGTAGAGATCATAGGCCCCCAACTTTACCCCTACACTACATTACTGACGGTCACAAATAGTTGTTCTTGCAGGCTCTTTCCTTATTTGCGTCTTTACAGCCAGGTTTCCCTTTTCCCTATTATCCTGTGGTTCAGAGGACTCCACCCCCTGTATAGCACTGTATTACAATATTGATATTGGTACCTTGGCGCAATGTCATTTGGAGAGAGAAAAACACAGTGAGAGAGAGAGGCAGAGCATCCAGAGTCCTGCTGAGCTTTGGGCTTTCACTGTGGAGTAGCCAGTCACAGACTACTAAAAATAGCATCCCATACTCAATTCATCAGGGAGTTACTTAGGGGAGTTCTGACTGGCAATAGGCTGGGAAAATCACCACCAACTTAATAGTAGAAACTCACAGCGGATGATGTTTGCTGATATGTAGGCTATTATGTATCTAAGATTGGAATTTTCTCTACAATATGTGATGCCTGTTGAGGGAAAAGAGGTTTATTGCAAGATACTGTTACCACAAGATTAGAAGAAAATGACAATATATGAGTGTGACACACTTCCCGCAGGTCATTATTTAGATTTTTTTTTTTTTATAATATTTTTCATTTAAGGTTCAAGTAGCATACATAGCAGCCAAGACTATCGTCGATGTTCAGCCAGAATCACATTTTCTTTGCCATAGTAGACAACAACAACAAAAGAGAATGACACACTATTGTACAGCAGCAGAACTAAATTAAATAGTAAACAAAAAACAAAAAAAACAAACATACTAGACAATAAATAATCACAAAACCAGACAACTGAAGGTACATGTCTACTACCAGTTCTTTAGTATTGTGACAAGACATCTGACCACAAAGGATCAACCATATTTATAAATGGTCGCCATATTTTCAGAAACCCTTAAAATTATTGTATTGGCTATAGGTGAGCTTCTCTCGCAGTAAAATCTGTATCTTCGAGAGGTATACATAACCTGAGAATCACCTCTTGCTACATATAATAGTATTTTAATAAGCTTAGCATTATTTTTGTCATCTAGATTGCTTACATCTGCAGCAAGCAGACATTATGGATATGAAAGTTCTACATGGTACCCCAGGGTTGAACAAGCCTCGCCCTTTACCTGACCCCAAAAATGTTGAATAACCATGCAGCTCCATAACATATGTAAATAAGTACTGACATTTGTTTCACACTTTAGGCATAGTGGAGAATTTGGACCTGTCTTGTTTCTTAATATTGATGTACAGTTTAGCCTATGTAGGATTTTAAATTGGGTTTCTTAGTGTTACTACTGAGAATACTGTTGTACAGTGTTATCCAATATTGATTTCCAAATTTCTTCTTCTAGGTTCTTATCCAAGTCATGTTGCCATCGCCTCCTCATGTATTCAGTGGAGTGACTTAACTAAAAAAGTTTTATACATAAAAGAAATAAATTTATCAGGAATTGGCTGTATGAGAATTGTCTCCAAAAAGGATGTGTTTGGAGCTGATATTTTCTTGAGGATAAAATGTCTTACTTGGAGGTAGAAGAAGTGTGAATTTGGCAATGAGAAATTGTTCTTGAATTAGTACATGGTGTCACCATCAAAGTGCTTTAAAAGCTGGTCCAAACCTTTCTCCTGCCAGTTTTTGAACAGCGAGTCATGCATTAGAGTGGGAAGTCTGGGCTTAATGCTATTGGTGCAAGAAGTGAGAAGTGGTCCTTTAATTTTAAATAGACTTTTATCTTATTCCATGTGCACACAGTGTTTGAGAAAATTAAGTTATTTTGTACCTTGGACTTTGCTTTTTTGTAGCTAATAAGATAAACATTGTTTAGATTAAGCATCCCACAATTTATTGACTCAGTGCCTGTCCATACCCATTCAAAAATAAATGGTAACTGTGTAGCCCAATGATATAATGGAATATCTGGGACTCCCAAGTCCCCCACATCCTGAGGACATTGGAGTTGGACATATTTTCATTCTGACTTTTTTCCCTTGCCATATACATTTTGTGAATGTTGTATTAATATTGGAGATCATATTGTTGGGCAGCGAGTTAGGTAGCATCTGTAAAGGGTACAATAACCCGGGAAGAATATTCATTTAAGTACACACTTCTGCCCAGCTATGAAATAGCCATACTGCTCCATCTCTTTAGGTCCTCCTGAATGTTACTGAGAATTGTCTTCATATTTAGTTTTACCATTTTTTTAATATGAGGACATATTCTTAGTCTCAGATAAGTAATTTCCTTTGGGGACCAGTGAATGGGGACATTTCGGCATTGACTCTGTTTTGGATTAATTATCTTTAAAACCTGAGATATGGCCAAACTCTTAAAGATATTCTAGCAGATGTCTAGCAGAATTGACATATCTGTTTCAGTTCGATAGAGTAACACATCATCTGCATAAAGTGAAATCTTATGTTCTTTGTCCTTTATATCAAAGCCTTTTATTATTTTATTCTGATGAACTTGGTGAAAGGCTTGATCTCCAGAGCAAATAAGAGAGGACTAATTGGGCACCCTTGACTTGTACCCCTTTCAAGTGTGAAGGGTTGTGAGCACTGGGAGTTTATAATGACAGATGGTTTGGGTGAGGGATACAAAAACTTGACTCAGTTGATGAAATCCTTGTCTAATTGAAACTTTTCCAATGTATAAAAATGGTATGGTCATTCCACACCATCACAAGCCTTCAGTGAGTCAAATGAGATGACTAGCCCTTTCATGTTGTGTACGACAGATAGTTGCAAAATATTTTAAAAATCTAATATTAAAGGAATTACATCCTCTTATGAAGCTGGTTTATCTGGCTTAACTAAAGATGGTAGTTTAGATAGCAGCTTAGCATCTACATCAATTAATGAGATTAAAAAAAAAAATTATTGAGGGCAGTATATTGATTCAGTCCATGCTGATGCATGTGCACAGTAAACATATCAATGTCCCTCTGACTTTTAAAATTGTAAATTAGAGCTTTTCATTGCCCTCCTGACCTTGTTTTTAACCAGACAATAAATGTCAACACATAACTAAATGGTTGTCTGTCCTGGGTTTCACTACTGCTTACAGGACCATGCACAGATGTCAAGGGGGGCATGAAGTTCAAAAATAAGAGATTTAAGAAATGGGAAAGTGTCTCACCAATCAATTAGGGGTGTCTCTTAGCGTCTGTATTGAAATGTCTATTCTATTTGTAGTCCTTCTGTATGGTATAATATATTTCTGTAGCTAAGAGTTGCACCGTATCCAAGTGTTAAATCTGTATAACCGCTGGAAAAAGCATCCTGTTGGGAAATGTCATGGATTGGAGTGTTTTCTTCACCTCCAGGCATTCTCGTTGCCTCCTTTCAACTGCCAGTGAGAAATCCTCAAAGATATAAATTAATTTTCCAGCGACCTTGATCGAAAACTTGCAGCTCCACCAAGTTACATAAATCAAAAAGAACCTGAAGGAATGAAAAGAATTCAGCTACTCTTGGGCAACAATTTTACAGAGCTTTAATATTTACACCCGCATGTTTCAGCTGCAATAGCCTTTGTCAGGGTTACAGGATTACATGCATAGTCAACAATAAATATGTTCAAGAGCATCCAAAATGTCTACCTCAGAGCCCATAGGCCAATAACATGCCAGTATTAAAAAAAGCAATTGGGTTCAACCCCTCAAAGACATATAATCCCATTTTATAGTCAAGAATATTATAGCATGATAAAACATCTACATTCTGCATTCATTCCATTTGGGTAAAGACTTTTAAAATGAAAGATCTAAAAGGACTCTCTTTTCACAGTATTCTCACTGACAGAATGATGGAAACTTTTGAGATTGACATCATTGTAACAAAATTCCATAGTAGAGGTGAACCCATCAACTATTTTTGCTTGGACTGTAGGGGAGGACAAGCTTTAACAACACTGCTCCTCATATTGTGAGCTTTCTTGAAGGCCACCATTGGTTTCTCTTTAAAAGCCTGTTTCAAAACAGGATCACAAACAGGATTTTGAACATGCGAGAGAACTTAATATTCCTTGTTTTAGGGGTATGTATGTTATACATGTATACAATAGATGGCATCTTTTTATGTGTATTTTGGCCCATGAGGCAGTCCTCTCTTGTTTTACCTTCTAGTTTTTGCTCAGCCATTCCCTTTTAATGTATATTGTTGGTCTGTAAACTTACTCAACATTACATGTTTATTTTTCTTGTAGCCGTCTATCAGTGGTTTTAGTGTACATGTTTTATGAATAAAAATGTGAATGTTTTTAAGCACAGCAGTATCAGCTTCAAATAAAAAAAAAAAAACATTGTCTGTATAACACCCCCAAGCTACTTCATGAGGAAGAAAAGGATTTTTCTGTGCATCATATAGAAACAGTTCGCTAGTCGCCCTACAAAAGGTTTGCATAACTTGGAGCCATTTTTGTTCCCATTGCTGTTCCATGGATCTGTAAGGTTCAAAGAAAAAATACTTTTCAAACAAATTAAGGCAGATTCAAAAGAAAGTTTGTTGAAGGGCTCTGTGTTTGCCTGGAATTGAAGAAATACTCCAGTGTGTCTAGGCCTTTTTGATATGGGTCATTAGTATACAACACCTTAAAGGAATAGTTCACCCAAAAATGAAAATTCTGTCATCATCTACTCACCCTCATGCCAGTTGAAACACAGGTGAAGTTTGTCCATATAACACACAGGGAGGTTGCCAGCACAACTCCATAGCAGCCTTCTCCAAAACAACTGAAGTCAGTGGAGACCAGTTCTTCCTTTAATGTCAAGAGTGCACAATAAGTGTTTTCACTCAGGGGCGGGAAACTCTTGAGGAACATAAGGAACTGTGTAATGTGAGATTTCAAGTTGGGAACAAAATCTTTAATATGGAAGTCCACAAAGCTTGAAATCCTTTCAGTCATACCTCCTACTCCTGAAATCACTGGTCGGCCTGGTGGGTTAACTGGGTCTCTATGGATCTAAGGTAAAATACACAGATTTGGTCCCAGTGGGTTCTCATATAATAAAAACATGGCTACCTTAGGGGAAATATCAGAGTTTAAAACACCTCCTCTATTAGTCAGAATTTTGCTTGCAAAAGTATAGTTCAAGAGTTATCGAGCTGTCTAAAAACTCCTTGATCATAACCACAATGGAACCCCGTTTGTCTACAGGCTTGATTACAACAGACAGGTTTTCTTCAAGTCCACATAGGGCCATGTGCTGTTCTTTTGATATATTTGCTTTCGTAAAATGTCTGTTTTTATGTGGCTTTCAAATCCCTGCTCTGTGAGCCGACAGTAGGTCTCATAAAAAGTTCATGAAAAAATCAAATATCTCTTAGATATCTCTGTAAATGTAAAAACGGTTCCAAATAGCTCACAAAATATTGCCTATTGGCAGCTTTGATCAAAAAGTACTGGCATCAGACTTCAAACACACATATTATCTCTAATGATATCAGAAGTTGTTATTGCCTGCATTATGTCGTTCCCAGTATAAGGCAGGTTGGAACTATCACAAAAGGAAAATCAAAGACATACATTTGTTTTCAGTGTTTGGTTAACCTAACTAGGTGGCTGTCCCACCCATCACCTAAAACACAACCCAAACCACTTTTAGCTGCATCAAGTGGAGGAGGTAGAGAGGCAGTGTGAGGTGAGTCTTGGCATACACTTTCTAAACACTTTCTAAAACTAAAAACTTCAGCAGTGTGTGTGTGTGTGTGGGACCAGAGCAGTGTGACAGCCAACAGAGGATTTTTTTTTTTGGTCCCTGAGGGGAAACTCTCCATCTTCCTCCTCCTGCCACAGCTGAGGAAAAAAGCTAGAACTCAGTTAGAGCTGAGAAAGCTGCCATGGTCCTTGTCTTGCACGTTCGCATTGTGGCCCATAATAAACCAAACCACGCGGCATTGTGGGATATCAGTCAACCACAATGACAAACTGCCTTCTCATTCCAGTGGGGATTTTGATTCTGCCCACACTGATACAATAAAAAACAACCAATAGTATTGTGTGATTGTTAATTTTCAAAATTTCTTTTCATTTTGAAGTAGGTTAAAATTTGCATAAATGATTAAACATGATTAGGAAGCCAAACAGGGAATTGGAATAGCCCAACAAAACCAAAATTTGGTAGTGTATCTTTTTCTACCAAACTACAAAATGGACAGGAGAGTGTTCCTGCTTATTTTCTACTTTATCTTCATCAAAAAGAGCAGAAGGACAAATGTATGTTGCTTCATCCGTTTTGCCAGACTTTTAAAGATCTCGTTTCTCTTCACCGCCTCAGCTGAAGGGAAAAGTTTGGAAAATCCAGCGTTCGTCGCCAAGTTGCCTCTGCAGGAGTGTAGGCGGCACTCAGCGTTGGCGGAGGTTACCATCATTCTTGAGTGAAAACAATAAACATCCAGTTTGCTGTCTAGTGCATACCGCCACATTGTGAATGCAGCGTTAGACGGCACAACCGAGGCATGGTGGAATAGAGACAGGGAGAGAGAGAGAAGGTGCTGTCAAGGCAGAAATAGAAGCATTGAGAGAGGGGGGAGTGAGGTATGAGTAGTACAAGTAAAAGACGGCAGAGAAAGTTGTAGTTCCTTAGTAAGAACTACCACATTTAATTAAAATTAGCATCAGGGTTGGACATTTTTACCTTCTGTCTTTGCTACTTTCTATGCTCTCTCCTCCTTACTACTAGGGGTTATACTGATATATTGGTTTGCTGATATATTTCAATTGAGAGTTTTAGTGTCCAGTGGTTTAAATGCTGTTTCAGAAAAAAAAACGTGCTTCATTCACAAATTATCCATTCAGATATTACCCAATCAATTTAAATCTTGAGAAGGCAGCACCTCTTCGACTTGTATCATCCAATCAGCTAAGGTTAAGCATTTCTCCTCCTCTCACACCCAATTCAATAAAGCTTTGAATTCGTAAACCTAGTCTTTCCTGATTGAAATATCTGTGCCAGTATCATCCTTAAAAACCCTATATTGGTGGAACCCTATATCACCTAGAAGGGCTTCTAGATGTGTCATTTCTGGTTCCTCACTAGACTCTATAGGTATAAATACCATTCCCTTTAGCATCTTGCATTGCTTCATTATGTCAGGCTAATCAAATTCTGTCTGATACATGGTGACTTAATGTGTTTTGACACAATCTGCCCACTGAACCTTTTGTTTTCCCCAAAGGGATGCAATTGTTTTACTGGAGTTGATCTTGTCTTTCACAATTAAACCAATTAGCTTGTCAGCAAAGAGCAAGTCCTGCCCACCTTTCCCCCAAGGCAGACTTGAGGACATGCTTAATGAAAGTGTGGGATTAGTCATCGATTTAGGTCTGGTTGTATCATAATCTGTCCATAATCTGTAACCTACGGTCTCCCACTGATAAATATATCTCAGTACAGTATTGAGTTTGTAACTCAAACATTTTTTATATTTCTCCAATCGAAAGAAATAATATTACTTTACATATTACTCCCTGGGAGAAGTCTTTACACTACTTGTTATATTACTTTTCCGTTACTCATCTGATCTTCCCTTAAAAAACGGGACCAAAAAGTGTTCATGTTTAAAGAGTAACTAAACCCCAGACCCAGATCTGTGGTGAAGCCTGACACCTGGCACAAAGACCAGCCAATAGCAGATGGCCAGTGCAGTACCCTACTTTTCACCATTAGATGTCAGGCTTCACCACAGATTTGGGTTTAGGGTTAATGTTAATGTTTTTGCTTGATAAAATTAAAGTAGTGGGAATACTTCCACCAAGAGAAAGGCAACTTGTCTACCGTTTCCCATATAAACTCAGTCAGTATGAGAGGACGATAACTAATTATGAGGAAAAATGAATTGGGTTTATGGAATAATCATAATTCAACTTATATCTGATATTTGGAGGGGGTGATAAAAGTAATGACGTATCTTCTTGATTGGTAACTATACTATTATTACCAAATTGAGTAGAGTGTTACAATAAATGATGATATAGGCTTAGTACGACATTTAGTTTCACTGTAGAACTTTGGACATTCTCAAATGTTGTCTGTAAAATATCTGTCCACCACAACCTCCAGAAATATCATATCTGCTGTCTCTCCCATGTAAGTCTCCATCATGGTTGTATGACCATTAGTTGGCTACGGTGGCTGACAGGTGCAAATGCACTACAAGGGCCCAAAGCAGATGCATTAAGAGAAACTTCAGAAACGATGCAAATTCCAAAACACATGCAATAATCCTAAGAAAAAATGGAAACTGCAGCTTCAGAAACGCGCTGCAGAATGCCAAAGCAAATGTGTTAACATGAAACGCGCTGCAAATTCAGAAACGATGCAAATCGTTCATCGAATCGCTTCACGCCTCTAGAGTGGCGGTTCTCAACGTGGGGTCCGGGGACCACCAGGGGTCCTTGAGGGAGTTCCAGGGGGTCCCCAGTAAACTGATGAGTTGTTAAACTTCACTATTATATAATTTACAAGAACTTCACATAATTAGAGAATGTAGAAGAATGACTGTTTTGATCATAGTTTCTCTGTTATCTCTCTACCTACAATACAGATAGTCATGGGATTCTGGACAAAATCATATCTAACAATAAAAATATTCTCAGATTTGGGTGCGAGAGACAAAATCTGATCAAATGGGGGTCCACGGCCCTAATGTGGACTAAACTGAGAATTACTGCTCTAGTGGACCTTTAAGTGGAATAGGTTGATTTTCGACATGAGAGAGAGAGACAGTTTCAGCTATTAGGTCCTATCATCTAGATGTTGTTATGCCTGTTATGACTCCTGGGACAGTGTCAGTCTCTGCCCATCGTGTGATTGCGAGGCAGTAGTGATCCTTATAGGAGGAAAGACAAAGGAGATGTGAGGAAGCTTTCTTCTTCCCGCTGCCGAACTCAACACACACACTCTCTCTCTCTCGTGTCAAAAATCAACCTAGTCCACTTACCGCTCCCCTAGAGACCTGGAATGTTTCCGTTTTTATTGACTGGAGCGTTTTTCTGTTGCGTTTGTTTCCGTGGTTTGCACGTGTTCTTGAATTTGCAATGCATTCCCTGTTAATGTAATTTGCTTTGGCATTTTGCAGCGCGTTTCTCTTAGAGGTTACGGCTGGTGTGTTTAAATACATTTCTTACCGTCAACAAAATCAACAATGCGTTTGCTCTACTCCCATTACTGCATTTCCGACTTCCCAAGTTCCCTTTTTAGCCTTCAACCCAGAAGTCATTGGCTCCAATTGTAAGCTAAAAACCTTTAAATACAGCTCACAAAGACATAGTTTCCATTTTAAAAATCGTTAACTGTTACCATGAAAAGTCAGGCTGTTGTAGTTATTACCAAATCAAATTCAAATGGGAACAAATTCTTCATTACTCCGGGGACTATTTTCTGTGCTACAGAACTACTTTCCTGAGATGGAAAACGTGTTTACGGTCAGCTTATTAAGTTGTTTGAGGAAAAAGTCGGTTTGATGATGAAATATGCTGCCAGAATAACAGCATGGCTCTTTGATGTGTTTTTAATAGATTTTTTAATACAATGGAGTTCTATGGCTGGTTGGTGGCACCCGTCGGCCACCGTAGTTGGCACATTAGAATATCATACGTGTTGTTTCTAACATGTTTAAGTGTCCAGTGTGGTTATATGACCATCAATTGTTACATTAGGATATTGTGATATTGAATATTGTGTCTTCAGATGAAAAATTAGCTGACACAAAAGCATAATAACTTGCCCAGTACTAATCAATTCTAATCAGTTCTTGAAAGACTCATTCTATTTTTCTGGTGGATGTTTTCACATTAAGGAAGCCAATTTATTTCTTTGCATTTGCGTCTTATTCTTTGCGACATTTCACACACGTGCGTAAAATTCACTCAACAGTGAGATGTGAACATAGCTAATAACTATCCATACAACGCTCTCCCCCCATGTCTTCCTGTTGCCGCAGACTGGGAAGCTCGTATCGACAGCCACGGCAGGGTTTTCTACGTAGACCACGTCAACCGGACCACGACCTGGCAGAGGCCGAGCCAAACCGGCAAGTGTCACCACGGCATCCCCCGCTCGGGATCCACCCAGCAGATGGAGCAGCTCAACAGGAGGTGAGGGAGAGGAGGGGAGGCAGAAAGAGAGAGGGAGAGCTCCAACTGAAGAGTTCAGTCTGTGTAATTCAGGGGTCTGGAACCACGTGCCGGTGTTCACGTCATGTTGGGATTACCGGGAATACGTCAGCCTCCTCATGGTAATTAGGCAGCAAACACTGCAGCGAATCCACTAATGTTGGCAGTTCAAGGTGATAAAAATCCAAATTATCATTTATATTCACAATAATACAAACAATTCTACTTATGAAAAGCAAGTAATGTCTGCTGCAGTTCATTTATGGTTGATTTTAAATTCATAAATAAAAATGATTTGGTAACACTTTACAATAAGGGTACATTAATTAAGGGTTAGTTAATGCTTATTAAGCATTAACTAACCCTTAATTAACAGTTAACTAATGTGTCTGGTAATCATTTACTAATGGTGTTCATGTTAACTAAGGTATTAATTTATACATTATTTAATATGACTATTAAATAATGTATAAATTAATACCTTAGTTAACATGATTAAGGATTAAGGATTCATTAATTATCCCGTTACTAACACATGGGTGTTTGGAGCAAATTGGGGAATGTTAAGTTTCACTGAAGTCAATCATTCAATATACTTTAGACAGAACATAGGGGATTCTGTCTGTAAAGGAGTTATCATTTGGTCAACCAACTATCTTTTAAAAAAAAAAAAAAAAAAGATATTTGTTAAAATTTTGTGCTATCATTAATTTTCTTACAGCATCTACCAGTTTTTCAGATGGTCCTTATCTCGTTTTGGACTACAAAGTATTGAAACAAGTCAACTAGAATGGAAGGAAGGTGAAAGAGAAAATAAAAGAGGATTTGAGGTGAAGGGTTGAGGTGAAGACTAACAATGATGACTCACCTAGTCCTCACATGAAAAGAAATTTCATAAGTCTTATTCAGCATTACCTGGACACACCACAAATCACTAATACAGATTGTTAGAGTGGAGTAATGCTGATATCTGGTGGTTTAATAGGGAAATGCAGTCTATTAACACTACATCAATATAAGAAGGTTTTTTTTTTATTACATTAAAAAAGTAATAAAAAGTCTGCAAAATGGTGAATATTGATTTAATTTGACTCACTTATCTTGAAGTTCCCTTGCTTTCAAATCCAGTAATTATGGCACCAGATCAGACTGGTTAATTTTTCAGTTACAGATTGTCTTGTATAGTTTGGGAATTTGAAAAACATGTCTGGAAAGTATGGAAAATGTTGCGGTTCAGGTCTGATACACACATAATTCTAGCTTTTATGTTGTTGTAGAGCCACTTTGAGTCCACAGTTTTTGTTGATGTGAAGAATAATGTTCAGATAGAGGGACGCTCTTATTACCCAGCCGCTGTCAGCATGCATTATATCAAATACCCACCAAAATCAAATCCGGTCAAGAACATAGGGTCTGGGAAAAATATGGAATTTTAAAATGGAGAGCGTGTAGGAACCCTGCCAATCATCTCACATATTCTGATATTTGTCGCTGTGAAGAACAATCTTCATCTATACAGTGATATGACCTAGTTAGCAGGGGCAAGATGTCTATCTGCGTAAATCATATTGAACACCAGACAAAATCTTCAAAACAAATCAAGGTCTGGAAAAAGTATGGAATTTTTTAATTGAAAATGTGTAGGAACCCTGTATAGACTATAATGTGTCACTAAAAAGTCTACTGAATTTCAGCTGAAAAGTAATATAGATATTCAGTGTCTGGGTTGGGGTTAGGGTTAGGCTACATAGGTTAGGTTACATAGTCTGTAGAGATGCAGCAAATAGGCAAGTGACACTTCACTTGATAGTTGAGTATCAACATTGGACTATCCAAAAAAAAGCGTTACCCTTAATTTGCCATTAATTGGGTAGTTTCACCACAGTATGTGAAAGGGACCAGCAGTATTATTGGCTTTATTTTCTTATGTTGTACCACATTGGTAACACTTTACAATAAGGGTCACTAAGTTAAGGGTTAGTTCATGCTTAATAAGCATGAACTAACCCTTAATTCACAGTTAACTAATGTGTCTGGTAATCATTTACTAGTGGTTATGTTAACTAAGGTATTAATTTATACATTATTTAATAGTCATCTTTATAAACTATTAAATAATGTATAAATTAATACCTTAGTTACCATGAACACATTAGTAAATTACAGATTATTTAACTGCTAATTAAGGGTTAGTTAATGCTTATTAAAAGCATTAACTAACTAATTTTGTTTTTTAAAGGATAATACTGGTATCATGTAGAGTTATATACTTCTGTCTATGTCTAGTTTACATTTCCCCCAGTCATTTTTGCAATGCATGCTGTATGTAATAAGATTTTTAATAGATTTTTTTATACAAACTTGTCAAACCCTGCTTCAAATTAACTGCTTTCTCAGCTAGCAAAGACACCCTAAATAAAAAGACATGAATGTGATATTAAAATTTGTAAGCAAAGGATTATTTCCTTCCATTTCTTCCTGTGGGTGGCAGGTGATTGACGGGAAGCAGAGCGTAATGTAATGCAATGTAATCTGACAAAATCAAATTAAGGCTTTATGTTTACTGTAATGGGCTATATTAGCTCTGTGGAAACTGTTTTCCATAATGTACAAGAATGAATGGCCGCAAATGGCTTCTTCTGAAGATAGGGAAATAAGCTCTGATATCTCCAACTATGCTGACTGTGTGCAGACCCCACCAGGAATAATGAAAGGAAAGGGGGGCAACATACACCATTGGCACTAACTTTAAAAAAAAACACTAGTATTATCCTTTAAGGTGGAGATAAATTTAATTCCTTCAAACTCCAGTAAGTATAAACCATCTCTCCTCCTGCAGATACCAGAACATCCAGAGAACCATGGCCACAGAGGAGGATTGTGGGAATCGTAGGCTGGAGCGGAGTGGCAGTACAGAGACGGAGCCTGATTCTACACCACCAGGTACAGACTGAGACTTTATCTTCAAGAAACTTGAGAATTATCAAATTAAATAAATTTCAGTGGTGGAAAGTAACTAAGTACACTTACTCAAGTACTGTACTTAAGTACAATTTTGAGGTACTTGTACTTTATTTGAGTATTTTAGAGGGAAATATTGTACTTTTTACTCCATTTATTTCACAGCTATAGTTACTAGTTACTTTTCAGATCCATATTTTATATTTAAAACATTTGACCATCTTTATAAAATAACTACAAAATAGCATTGTTATAGATTAGACTACCCAAAAGTACAGCTAAATTGTTAAGATTAGCTTCACGTTGACAACTTTAAAATGCTGCTTACATGTACATGTATGTCAGTAAATCAGTATTAATATTCCAATAATTTATGAAAGATATAACTCTCTAAATGGGGACAGTTTGCATAATGAGTACGTTTACTTTGATACTCTAAGTACATTTGGCTGCCAATACTTATGTACTTTTACTTAAGTAAGATTTTGAATGCAGGACTTTTACTTGTAATGGAGTATCTTTACATTGTTGTATTGCTACTTTTACTTAAGTAAAAGATCTCAGTACTTCTTCCACCACTGATTAATTTACTGCTCCGTTAGTCAGCAGTTGTCAAATCACATTTCAACATATCCCAAATGCACACACATAGACTCATGCACTAATCTCCAGTTGGCTGACACAGACATATATGGCGATAACGACGATAATTTCACTTTGGAAATTTGACTAAACCTATTGATGTAAAAATCTACTGAAGTAAAAAGTATCTCATTTAAAAGTTTAAAAAAAGTTTAAAAGTTCATTTTCTAATGCAATGCTTATGTACTCTGTAGTGAATCTGATTTAAAATGTAGCGACGTTCAGTAGTTACTAAGTCAAAACATACTTAAGTAAAAGTTCTGCTGACTTCAAAAAGTATTCAAAAAAGTACAATTACAGTAGACAAGAGTAAATGTAATTCTTCATTTACTTTCACTCCTGGTGGTTTGTGTTGTCTGTCTCCAGGCCCCGCCTCCCCTGTCAATCACCAGAAGATCAGCCAGCTCCTCCAATCACCTGCCGTCAAGTTTGTCACACACCCGGAGTTCTTCACTATGCTGCACGGCAACTATGTGAGTACTGCAATCACACACACACACACACACACACACACAAACACATACACACACAATATTCCCTGTACAGACTTGACTGCTGAAGAAGAACCTTGTGATTCTTGCTGCAGGTCAGCAAGTCTGATAGATACGGTAAACCTATTCAGAATCATATTTCCATAACCTATAGTATATGACCTTTTCATATCCTGAATCCCATTTGCTGAAATAGCTTATGTTAGCATTAAAGCCCATTCACATCTAGAACTATAAAGTGAACTATTTAAATCGTTCTGAGTGAATAGAATGTCTATGTTCCCACTACAACAATAACTACAAAAACATCCAAAATGATAACTGTAACTATATTTCTGGTTCGATCAGACCAAACTATTGCATCAGGATCAGTTCAGTTAAGGGCTTCCCATAGACAACCAGTGGATTATTGATCAATACTACGATAAATATGTAATGAATCAAACTGCATCATATTGGAGGTGGATAATACTGCAGATATCCTAATATCGACAAAGCCATATATCGGTCCAACTCTAGTTCTATTCCTAGAGTGTGGCTATTGATCGCTCTGGGCTCGTCGCAGCGTCCTGCCAGAGAACAGAGACTGATAGCAGGTGGATCAGACAGCAGGAAGGTCAGGAAAATGAGATTTCACAGATGACAACAGACACATGATGACACAGGAGGTTTATAAAGTACAAATGTCATGGAAATTATTATAGACACACGTGTAGTTATGTAACCACATGTGTATACATACAAGGTAACCAGGCTTTTGGCTGTGGATTGGCCTGTCTAAGGAGATTCACTATCATATTTTTAAATCACTTCTTATAGACTGGCCTTCATGTGATGTCTTTAATTATTTAGTGTCTTTAGTCCCCACTGGTCATGGAATTTATGGAATACCATGGAAGTTCGAGAGATTCCAGACAGGGAAAGTCAGGGAATTTGATCAATTCTCTGGGGAAGTCAGGAAATATCAAGGGATTTGAAAAATGTAATTTATATATATATATTTTCCAACTTTCTACATGGATTGTCGTAGAAAAGTCATGAAATTTTACATCAGGGCCATGGTGGGAACCATGGTGGGTGTATTTTTTACGCTTTATTCTTATCCCTTTATGTTATGGTTGGCTTATTTTCTCCCAAGGCACAGTTCATGATATGTTGTATCTGGGAGATATGAGCATGAATGTAGGAATCATATAAATGATATAAAGCATTGCACATGAGGTAATTTTTATTGCATCTGGTGCTGCTGCTTTTATGTCTCCTGTATATACTGTATTTATTGAATAACCTCTTTTACTGTTTTATTGATTGATGAGAGAACAAAGTTTTCTGAATCTGAATCTGATCTCAATCTATATAGTTATAGATTATAGATAACTAAAAGAGCTATGTCAAATTATTGGAAACATGAAAATATATCATCACATTTGCTATATATGACATATACCCTACAAATTATGTGTTTAATGTAAGAGTGAAGAAAGCATCTGTTACAGACATACGCACACCCACACATAATAATAATAATAATAATAATGATAATAATAATGATAACTTTATTTGTATAGCACTTTTCTAAAAAAAACAATGTTTACAAAGTGCTTTACATACAATAAAACCCAAAAGCAGTGATGTGAAACTACCACAATGAATGATAGAAAAATAAAAATAAATACAAAATATATATATATATATATATAATAGAAAATAGGAATAAAAGGTAATATGTGAGGTAAACAAGTACAACTAAAAACACACAAACAAACAGAGATACAATTAAAAACAGATCGAACTTTACATAAAAGTGTGTGCCGAAAAAAATTATAAAAAAAATAGGAATAAAAGGATTTACAAGAGATAAACAGGTACAACTAAAAAAAAACTAAAACAAGCAAACAAACAAACAGATACAATTAAAAACAGATGGAACTTTAAATAAAAGTGTGTGCCGAAAAAAAAAATATAGGAATAAAAGGTAATACAAGAGATAAACAGGTACAACTAAAAAAACAAAAACAAACAAACAAACAAACAGAGATACAATTAAAAACAGACGGAACTTTAAATAAAAGTGTGTGCCAAAACACAAGAAAGCAATAAAATGGAGATACAGGTGCACATACACTCACACACACACTAATACACACAAATGCACACCAAAAAACAAGATAAAGAGAGCTTTTTCCACTGTGATGGATGTAAAGACAAACAGGTGAGTGCCTTCTGTCTCCAGGGGGCCTACCGGATGTTCACCAGCAGCAGCTGTGTGAAGCACATGATCCTGAAGGTGCGCCGGGACGCCAGGAACTTCGAGCGCTACCAGCACAACCGGGACCTGGTGGTCTTCCTCAACAAGTTCGCCGACACCCAGCTGGAGCTGCCGAGGGGCTGGGAGATCAAGACCGACCCCCAGGGCAAGGTAGGACGGCCCGTACGAGCTAGTGTGACTGCTACTGGGAAGAGCGGTCCCAGGCCCATGATCATAGTAGATGAGTTTTTCCTCATGCTCAAAGACAAGGTGCAGCTGTGAGTGTCACTATGAAACCAAACCCCTTAATTGTATCCCTGAAATGTCCTTTTTTCTCATCACTTAAACATTAATTATCCATTAAAAATAACAAAGCTTTAAAAAAGTAAGGTTAGTATCATGGGTTTTTAAGGGAGTTATTCATGGGTTGGTTCGTGGAGAGACTAGAAATTCAGGGATTTTTCATGCCTTTTGCTGCATGGTGATCAATGGAAAATTTTACATGAAATTAGAAAGTAAGCAGTCAAACATTAAGGGTGTTTAAGGAGGTTTTGGTCTCCTCCATTAATAACTAATTAAATTAAAGAGTAACTAAACCCCAAACTTAAATCTGTGGTGCAGCCTGATATCTAATGGTGAAAAGTAGGGTACTGAACTGGCCTTCTGCTATTGGCTGATCTTTGGTGCCAGGTGATGTCACCTTCTATAGAGTACAACAGGTGGTGACATCACCTGGCACCAAAGATCAGCCAATAGCAGATGGCCAGTTCAGTACCCTACTTTTCATCATTAGATATCAGGCTTCACCACAGATTTGGGTTGGGTTTAGTTACTCTTTAAGGGGTGAATTCGTGTAAATGTAAGGTTATTTTAAGGGATTAAGAGAGAGCAGGTTGCAAGGAGCAAGGAGAGCAAGGAGAATAAAGTCATCTTCGTTATTTCTCCATTTAGTTTTAGTTTTCATGTGTTTGTTACATATTGTAATGTGTTGTAATTTGTTTAACAGTCATGCCATTAAAGCATCTGTAAATCCGAACACTTTCCTTTGATGTTGGTGCTTGTGATCTCTGTGGTTTTCTACGGTACATACTGTCTACTTCAAGGATGTTTGTTTTTCTTCGTTACATTTCTGTTATTTTTCCTCCGGTCTTCCAGTCGTTCTTCGTGGATCACAACAGCCGAGCGACGACCTTCATCGACCCTCGGATCCCCCTGCAGAGCGGCCGGCTGCCTGGCCACCTCGCCCACAGGCAGCACCTGCAGAGACTACGCAGCTACAGCGCCGGGGAGGTACACACACACACACACACACACACACACACACACAGAGGTGGAATAGAATATACTAAAGTACTGTAAATAGAATTGTCTGATCCATCACCTAAGGATTTCTGACTAAAAATGATCAGCACACCCAGCAATATATTCAATAAACATACTGTATTTATTATGCTCACAAATGCAGCAATGTATACAGTTCACAATATAAAAGCACTCAGTCCCAGATAAGTCAACAGTTGTACAGTACATATATATCTAAGAAAAAGACATTATAACAAAATAAAATAACCTAAGTACTGTTTTTGTGATTCTCTCTATTATATTGCTATCCCTTTTAAAACAATGTCTGATAATCCAGGACCTATGTACTCGAAGAAACATGTACATATGCTATACAAATCATTCACTCTACACCTATCACCATCCCAGTGTTCTATGTGTTTTAGTTATTTCTTTATTGTTTGTTTGTTTGTTTGCTTTTTTTTACTTTTTTGTTTATTTCCTTTTCCATATATACATGCATATCTTTAAAATGTATTTCCATTGTGCCTTTATGGTTATCTGTTATAAAAGAGCATTATATTATTATCTATGCATTTTTGTAACCTTTTGTCTAACTGCTCAAGTAAAGATAATTGAAATTGAGATAGATTGATATTGATAGATAGATAGATAGATAGATAGATAGATAGATAGATAGATAGATACTTTATTCATCCCCTTGGGGAAATTCAGGTGTCCAGTAGCTCACACAATCTGTATTAACATATAACTATAGATTAGAGACAATACACAATAAAAGAAGGTAATGCAGCATGCACAGGGTTAAAAACCAAAATTACTTAAAAGCAAAGAGTCATATCAATAAATAAATAAATGAATAAAAGGTGCCAATAAAAAGTATCACATAGTCCTTGAGGGTTATTGCACAGAGTCCAGCAGTATTATTGCACAGAGTTCACATAGTCCTGGGCAGAGTCAAGCCTATACAGTGTCCAGTAGTATTATTTCACAGAGTCCAGCAGCCAAGGTCATGAGCCCTGCCATTGACTGAGGTGTTGTAAAGATTGTGTGTCCTGTCCATGTTTGTTCCCAGGCCTCTGATGTGTCCAGGAGTCGCGGGGCGTCTCTGATGGCCAGGCCTGGAAACAGCCTGGTAGCTGCCATACGAAGCCAGTACCACCCTGACTTACCACTGGCCGCTCCATGTAAGCACTGTCTATGGCGAACGGACACACACACACACACATGAACATACACACACACACAAGACACAGAGGTAACACATACAGATCTGAATTAGGGTTCCACTGATACTGTATATGTGACTGATATTGACTTTTTCGTTTTTTTTATTTGAAATCAGATCTGGTCCAGTCAGTGTCATCCACCTCTGATATGATGGATATGATGCAGTTTGATCGACTCCCTAGTTATTGCATAAAGAATCAATACTACACTAGTTGTCTATGGGAAGCCCGTAACCTGAATTGACCTAATGAAACATTTAGATCAGTATGCATGAAGACACCCAGTGGCCATCTGGAGCCATGAAATATTCCCAACCAGCTGCTTTCTCCTCCTGATGGCTTTAGTTAACATCTCCCAAGGACTTGTCAGATACATGCTGTGTTATTGTCCATCTGCTTATCTCTCTTTCTCTCTCTCTCTCTCTCTCCCCCCAGCTTACAATGACAAGATTGTGGCGTTTCTCCGACAGCCAAACATCTTTGACATGTTGCAGGAGCGGCAGCCGAGCCTGGGCAGGAACCACGCGCTGAGGTAGCTCCTCCTATAACCTGACAGTCACTTTCAACCATCAGCTTTCATTTTTTCTCCCAAAATTCCCCAACTTCAAATTCCCAAATGATATTGTCTGCCTGGAGAAGTCACCCATTTGTAATCCTGGGTTTCACTCTCACCACTATTATCTCCCTATGTACAGTGGAGGCAGCTCTAAAAAAAAAAATCAATACTAAATCAACAACTACTAAAATCTTCCCATATGGGGCTAAATCTAATAATCTAATGTGTGTATATGAAAATGTTTGAGAAAGCCCTGGATTCCTCTTTGATGTCTATTTGCTTACCAATGCTATAGGATTCAGTTTCCCTTGTGTGTGAGTCAAAGTGTGTATTTAGCAGCTTGACTTAAAGTCCCCCTAATTACAGTGAGGCACATAGACACACACACACACACCCTATTTTTAAGGTGTTGAAAGCTGATGATTATCTTAAAAGCATTCCAGAAGGCGGAACTCTCACCACTCCACCTAAACACACTGGGTGGGTGGAGGAGTCAAGTGAAATAAACGTTCAAGGGATTTTAGCTTTGTAATAGAGGAAAGTTTCCATGGCACTCAATGTGGCAGATCAAAAAATAAATAAATAATAAATTTAGCATTGGTTGTTTATATACTGGCTTTACATACTGTCCATATTTGTGAAAAGAAATCAGTCATTTTCAAAGTTTATTGCTGAAACCAATGAAGTTCGCAACCTGTGGAATAAGCACAGTGACTCCTTTTTATAGATTATTATGGCACATATAAACATACTGTAGTGGGAGTTCACTCATAGATATCCATAAAGGCACACATTCTATCATTTCTCTGCACCAAACATGTATGAATCATACATAGAAATGTTTTTAATTGATTTTGGATTGCGCATTGACTTGATTTGCTGATTTGTATTTCTTGGTATGTGTAGAAAAGAACCACAGCTGCGACAACTCGGTATATAAGAAGTTCAAAACAACAGTGCCAGGCCAGTAGAATAAATCAAAAAACATTCCTGTGCATGGATTATTGAAGTATTGTCAATAAATAAAGTAGCACTGTACAAAATAAAAGTGCAAGGTACAGAAATATTTGGTATTTGTTTTCGAGGGAATCCGGTCATTGTGTCCCATAGATTTCTTAGTGAGACATAACAGATGATGTGAATTGAATGAACCTTATACTTTTATATACTAAAACCTGACCTATAGCATAAAGCCTCTACATAACATTCCCTCTTACCAGTCCAGACAGAGAGTGAACGGTATTTTCTAGTAGTATTTACCATCTGAAAGCTGATGTGAAAAGTATTTTCAAGCGGGAAGCTCGTATCTACCGTCTTTCCTATATGACATGAATGCAGCATGATCTTTATGCACCGTTTTGTTGACCAATCAGAGAGAAGATCCACTACATTCGGACGGAGGGTTCCCAGGGGGTGGAGAAGCTGTCGTGTGACGCAGACCTGGTTATCCTGTTAAGGTAAAAAAAAAACTTTGCTGACTCCATCACTGACGCGTACTATTTATCCAACACCACATTCTCTTTTACAGTATAGTGCACTACAAAGTGTATACTGCATTCACACCCTTGACTTATTAAGATAATAATGGTCAGTAGGCTAATATGGAAGATATACACTGCCCGTAAAAAGTTTGGGGACACCACATTTTCCTTTATTTTTAATATTTTCCACATTTTAAAATAATAGTAAAGACATCAAAACTATAAAATAATACAAATGGAATTATGCAGTGACCAGAAAAGTGTTAAACAAATCGAAACTATCTTATATTTTAGATTCTTTGCCTTGATGGAAAGGCAAAGGCTTTGGAAAGAAATTCATACAAAGGCGTCAACTTCACTATTTATATTTGTCTAAGAAACACATTTCAAGCATTTAAGCATAAGCCTTTAGATCAAAATGGCTTTAAGAGAATGAAAAACATAATACATTCAATCAAGTGTGTCCAAACGTTTGACGGGCATTGTAAAAGAAATTGCACATTTATAATCCATAACTGTACTTTACACCATTCTGATGCTGCATTCACCTCATATGGGAATTCAACAAAGCAAACACTGCAATGTGCAACAAACAATCCAACAAGTAGTTGTGTCCTGCCATGGCATTTTAAGGTTGTCATCGCAAAATGACTTATGTGATGAAAATATTTAATTTTGTTGGTTTTATTTGAAATGAATATATCATTCCCTACACTTGACTATGGATATTCCCTTATTGGTGACACCAGAATTCAGGAAATCGGGGTCCATCGCCAAACCCTGATTTCCAAAGTAGAATTTCCCACCTGAAAGCTGAGGTGAACAGTATTTTCTAGTAGTATTTCCCATCTGAAAGCTGAGGTGAACAGTATTTTCTAGTAGTATTTACCACTTGAAAGCTGAACTGTACGGTACGTTCTAGATATGTACCATCTTTCCCACATGGTGTGAATGCAGCATTCTTAACCTCTTACTTGGACTTTATAAGTACAAAGGAATGCCACCTATACTCTTCTGTTCTGACTTCTCTTCCGTTCTTGTAGTTTGTTTGAAGAGGAAATCATGTCTTTCATTCCTTCTCACCCCGTCCACCCTGGCTTTGGCTTCTCTCCTCGCTGTTCCCCCGCCTCCTCACCGCAGAACTCTCCTGGTAGGTTCCTTCAGCCTGCCAATCACACTTTTTCTTCTCAGTTTGAGTGATCTAACATTCTTGTATGTGCGATAAAGCAGAATCTAAAGTCTCTTCACTTCACTACAGTACTGTCTTTCTATCTTTCTTTCTGTCTTTCTTTGACTAAATGGATAACATGAAAAAGTCCAGGACTTGTTTCCGTCATGGTCCTTGTTATTTCAGCCTAAGCGAGTTGCATTTATAGTCATACAAGCAATCAATAAAATCACATCCTAGAGCAGGGAACAGACGGGTTACGTAACGCAGTTCCTTACAAGGAGATGTTTTCCAGCAGTCTCTTTAATTCTACCCTTGAAGATCAATTGATTGTGGATATTTTAAAGGTAAGTGGGCAATTAATTCTACTCCAAAGCTCCGGTACACAAGAATGACTCATGGACTTCATGGAAAAAAGCTCAAATTAGCAATGTTTGCTGTAGCGCTGTGTTTTTCTACCTCAAGCACCATTTTACAATAATCTTCAAGGGTCTTGAGTGATCCACCATTTCCGATCTTGTGTACTATACTGAGTTATAGTCGATGAGCTCTGGCTTCTGCTGGTGACCTATTGAGATGTAGAAAGTGAGTTTTGCCCACATGATTCCTGTAATTCAAATATAATACCATTGTGATCAATTCATTTTGGGATACCTGCAAAAGCCAATCATGACACCTTAATATTCCAGGTTCCCACCTACGATGATGGAGGACAAACTAATGGTTTTTGTCTCGGTGAGGCAAAGATGGTTAAAGCAAGAACTAAAACCACCCTCACCATCTTGCTGAGGGACACTGGTCCTTTCCCACTTCTCAAACTGATACAGTAGGCTACTAGCTATTATCATCACAGTAGCCTATTATTTATTACAATGGAGATTGATTGTACTTTTACCATGAAGGCCCCTAAACTGTGGAACTTGAGAAACTTAGGCACAACCATCATTTAATCATTTCGTTAAAAAGCGTTTTTCTAGACTTGTTTTTATGCAATTTGTTTTTAATCTTGTCTTGTGTTTAATCGTGTGTTTTTTGTCTTATATTTTGTTGTTTTTTTATTTAATTGTTTGTTGTTTATTATTGTTTATTAAATGGATCCCCATTAGCTGACGCCTTGGCGACCGCTAATCTTCCTGGGGTCCACAAAAAGGACATAAGACATAATACATACGATACATAACATAAAACATACAGTTAAAATGGTACAATCAGATACTTAGGTGTATAGTATCAGTACTAACAATATACATTAGATTTAGTCAAATACAATTGGTTCCAGTCATATGGTCAAGTGTGCCTTTAATAGTTTTTTGAATGCCAATCTGTTTTGCGTGTGAGTTATGTGAGGAGGTAGTGAGTTCCAAGACATTATTGAACGGTAAATAATGAGGAGGTTTGTCCTTGGGGTTGGAGGTATCAAGTGACCTGAACTGGCATTCCTGGTGTAATGGTTATGTCTGTTGCTTGTGTTTATTACTTGGTTAAAGAAATATTCCGGTGTCTGATTAAATGCTACATTTCTGAAGAACATGAGGAGGCTATAGTGGAGTTTAATTTCAACTGAGAACCAGGACAAGCGCGTGTGCATATATGCTATATTTGTGCGTGGTGAGCAATGGAGTGCCAATCTGGCAGCTCGATTTGTAATAATGTAATGTATTGATTTTTTCCTTTGACATACAGTATTTTCTTTTGAATGGTTCCTATTTTATGTCCTCCTTTTGAGTACAGGTTTTATGCCTCTGTGTAAAGTACTTTGTAAACTTTGCTTTCTGATAAGTGCTATATAAGTATAGTTTATTATTATTTTGCCCATCCAGTCATTCCATATTTGGAAAGGAAATCTATTGCTCTAAATTCCATTGACCCTGAGTGAACTAGGTGGACCAGTGCCAGGATCATTGACCCAGTATCCATGACAGCAAAGACCCATGCTAATCTAGCATGCCATCTGAAGCACAGCCAATACTAATGTTAACTGAGAGAAGGACTAGACCTGGTCCTCTTTAATGAGAGCCACAGCTCTGAAAGAATGGGAGCAGCTGGATAGAAAATTGGGTTAATGACTGTTTTCTGAAGTGGCATGTGGTTAAATGGATCACCTACAATCCATCAGCCCATCAGGTTCTTGATGATGACTAAACTAGCTAACTGTATATAAAGTAGTTCAAACTAGCTCCACCTCCAGCAGCTACAACAGTAACATGCTGCTTACACACTGATGCTAATGCTTTTGCTGCTAATACTTACGTACTTTTACTTAAGTAGGATTTTTCATGCAGGACTTTTGGTTTTACATTGCTGTATTGGTACTTTTACTTAAGTAAAGGATCAGAGTACGTCTTCCACTACTGTCTATCCTTATGAAGACCTTCCATTGACTGTATTTATTGTCTAAACCCCAAACCGAACAGTAAACTAACCTTAACCTTAGCCCTTACCATAACCTAAAACTAATCGTAATTCTAATCTTAACCCTAAACCCGAGTCCTAATGCTAAACCAACCCAGGTGAAGAACAAGTCAGGAGTGCAACATGTCCTCACTTTGATGGTCTAAAACTCCAGCTGGTTCTCACAAGAATGGAAGAACACACACACACACATGGAGGAGCCCCTTACCAGTAATCATCGTTGTTTGAAAGAGCCCGCTGTGCTGTGTTGGAGTGCACTAATGTTATCCTAATGAGCTCCACTAGACATTAGGCAGGCCGCAACAAGTGTGTGTGTGTGTGTGTGTGTGTGTGTGTGTGTGTGTTGGGGGTATGATGCATGTTGTTATTGATTGGAGGTTCTATAAAGGGAAATTGGGCCACAGCAGGGAAGCCTGGCTTCTAATTGTGCCTCATTCATTAGGTCTGCTATTGTCTCTGTGGAAACGTGACCTGGAAAACCAGTGTAAGAACTGGTCTGAGTCCAGTTGAATTGCCCTACATCTTACAAGTTACAAACTCATTCACTTTCACTGCAAACAATAACTGAGTATTAATATCTTCTTCTTTTTTTCATATAAATTCTGCCAATGGAGTGAAATCATCTGACAAGTCTTGTTTCAAGATTTCAGGAAACAATGGACTATCTTGAAAAAATGATTTGCCTTTAAGAGAATGCTGATTGTTCACTTGAAGAATCTTGAAAAATTAAATGCAGAATTATCTCATAAATTGTCAGAATTTCCAAATTCTGATGGAGATGGAGAGGTTTTTTGTAGTGAACCTGAAGCAGAGATACAGGCAGCATGGAGGCTTTATCTGCTGTAGATGTGTGATGGAGCAATGGAGAGAAATCAGCTAGTCAGTGTGGTCCACCTCTGATATGATGGAGGTTCCTCCCTGATCACAGCTAGTCAAGATGTTTTATTATTATTGTTATTTTGTATCAGATGTTTGACCAGAGAAATCATTCCAGTGTGGTGTGGGAGGATTTTACTCAACCATCTGTAAAACATCTGAAAACCTGTCTCACTCTGCCTTAAGGAGCTGCTAACACACCTAAAGCTATTTCATTAGATTTGTTTTAAATGTTTGTAATTTTTGAAATGAAATTTAAAGATATTGAATATTCAGTTCAACTCTATTGGAGAACTCTAACCACCACACTGTGTGTGTGTGTGTGTGTGTGTGTGTGTGTGTGTGTGTGTGTGTGCGTGTGCGTGTGCGTGTGCGTGTGCGTGTGCGTGTGCGTGTGCGTGTGCGTGTGCGTGTGCGTGTGTGTGTGTGTGTGTAGGCTTGCAGAGGGCCCGGGCTCCAGCTCCTTACCGCAGAGACTTTGAGGCCAAACTGCGAAACTTCTACAGGAAACTAGAGGCCAAGGGCTATGGCCAGGGACCAGGCAAGATCAAGTAAGTCTGTGTGCAAATAATACAATAGTAAATATTAAATATAAATAATAATAATGCAATCAATTAATGTCAACTAATGCATTTACTAATGTCAGTTAAACATGAATAACAACATTAACAAAGACTAGTTAATCTTAAATGCGCGACTGCAGTAATGAATCTTTATACATTCATTTGTTAACAATGTTTGTTAACAATGTTAACTAATGTGTTTACTAACATGAATTAAGTATGAACAGTGACAATTTTGTTATACATGTTTGTTAACAATGTTAACTAATGTGTTTACTAATGAATTAAGCATGAACCGTGACATTAACAATGATGAGTTCATACTAAATGCAGTAATAAACAACTGCATTAAGTAATGTTGTTATACATGCTTGTTAATGCCAATGTATTGACTAAATTGAAACCCTACTAAATCATCCTACTCATACTTATCAATATGATCTATTGTGTATATTGTGATTGTTGTATATAACTGTATATTTTTACTTATTTGTTAATTATTTCATATTGCATATTTTATTTTTTGGTATATTTTCATACACATTTTCATTACTTTTTTTCTCATATTTTAATTCATTATGAACATTTAAAATCTTGGCTGCATGTACACTCTTTCCCATTTGCTCAATCATATTTTTCTATTTCTATATTCTGATCTTCTGATATTCTGATATTCTGATCTCAACTCATTATTCCCATAGTGTTTTTCATATCTTACCCATGAGGAAGATTGATTATTTCTTGATCTGCATCTACCCAGTTATCTCCAGTCCATTCTGTATACAGTATATTCAGTCCCATCCTGCTCGTTGCAGACTGCTGATCAGGAGAGAGCATCTGCTGGAGGGAACCTTTAACCAGGTGATGGCGTACTCCCGCAAAGAGCTGCAGAGGAACAAGCTCTACGTCACCTTCCTGGGGGAGGAGGGGTACAACACGCACACACACACACACACACACACACAGAGACACTCACATATGGGTTTTTGAAGGCCAATACTTATAGACTGAAGCTGCTAATAGACGATATTTTATGTCGATATTCAGTATCTTCAAATTTGACCAAATATTCAGTGTTTTCCCCATAACTGTATTCTTGTCAGGGTAGAAAAGCCTCTGAAATAGCATTTAGACCATCATGCAACACTAAAACTCTCCATTGGAATCCCTAATAATAATAAGAAGAAAAAGACAAAGAAGAGGAATGAAACATATCCATGCATCCGAGTGTGACTCTGCATCAAAATGCATCATATCCATCATTTCAGAGGTTGGACAACACTGATTGAACCATACCTGATTTTTAATAAAATGACAATATCGGCCCTATATCAGTTTCACCCCACCACCCATACACACACAGACACATGTAAACACAAAAACTTCTAAAATACTAAACTATCCAAACGTATACAAAATGTTTATCTCTCTCTCTCTCTCTCTCTCTCTCTCTCTCTCTCTCTCTCTCTCTCTCTCTCTCTCTCTAACCCTCTCTCCAGGTTGGACTACAGCGGTCCATCCAGGGAGTTTTTCTTCCTCTTGTCTCAGGAGCTGTTTAACCCGTACTATGGCCTGTTTGAATACTCGGCCAACGACACCTACACCGTTCAGATCAGCCCCATGTCGGCATTTGTGGAGAACCATCTGGAATGGTGAGCGATCAAACACACATATACAGTGAATCAGTGTTTTATGAATGAACTCTTAAAAAACGGATTAAAACTTCTTATTCAGAGTATGAAAAGGGTGAACACACACACACCCTATTTAAACTGGTAATAGTGAAGATCCTCACTTTTTTATTTAGTCTCCATCTTTGTCCCTCAGCCTCCTTCCCAGAGATCACATGTCAATCAAACAGTGTGGGCGGAGCTTGGGTTTTCTGTCGATGCAGTTTGAGTTTCTCTTTTCTTTGTCTGTTCAGCCATGGTGGCTATCACTGCTCATGCTAACTACCCAGTTCTTCTTCTTCTGTTTATTCCAAACAAACTGGAAATGTAAAACGCATCACTTCCTGTGCTCCAGAGGATTTTTCCCTGGAAAGAGCGACCAGACACCGGCTGTTTAGAACAGCAAATGTAAAATGTCATTGGCTATTGGGAATTTATCAACATGGAAACTCTAGTGAAATAGTAGAACATACTATATTTTTGCACCACAGCACTTTTTGTTGTTTGGAAGTCTGAATTCCTACTGATGCTTCTCTGTGTGTGTGTGTGTGTGTGTGTGTGTGCGTGTGTGTGTGTGTGTGTGTGTGTCCAGGTTCCGTTTCAGTGGTCGTATCCTGGGCCTGGCTCTGATCCACCAGTACCTGCTGGACGCTTTCTTCACCAGACCCTTCTACAAGGCCCTGCTCAGACTGTGAGTACACACACACACACACACACACACACACACACACACACACACACACACACATACAATCACTTCTGTGTCTTCTATTTCTTTGTTTTCTATTTCTTCTATTTAGGTTATGACATTTTAAGGAAAAGCTTATATTCCAAATTAATGTAAATAATCAATTTTGTGTGACTATGTGTAGACTTGGGTTCGACTAATATAGGTTTTTGAAGGCTGATATTGTTACTGATATTTTTGGATTGAAACTACTGGTAGCTGACATCATGTGCAGAAATTCAGAATCAGTAAATTTGACTATTTTGTGCCAAAAAAAAAAAGTGTTTCTCTCAGAATGTGATATTCAGTGGTAAGGGAAACTCTGGGTACATTACTGCCTTTAAATTAATAATTCATTTACAAAAAAAAGGTAATACTTTACAATAGGGTACATTAATTAAGGGTTAGTTAATGCTTATTAAGCCTTAATTAACAGTTACCTAATGTGTCTGGTAATCATTTACTAATGGTGTTCATGTTAACTAAGGTATTAATTTATATTTATTTTATTATATATACAGTATATAGTTTATTTAATAGTCATCTTTATAAACTATTAAATAATTTATAAATTAACACCTTAGTTAACATGAACACCATTAGTAAATTACACATTAGTTAACTGTTAATTAAGGGTTAGTTAATGCTTATTAAGCATTAACTACCACACACACAGTTAATGCTTATTAAGCATTAACTAACCCTTAACTTAGTGACCCTTATTGTAAAGTGTTACCAAAAAAACATTATTGAACAATAACGTAAATAAATAGAATGTGCAAAGGAAATAAAGATTCATTGCAGGTTTTACAGACTGTTGATTAAAATCCTCTCACACCACACTGGAATGAAGTCATTGGCCAGACATCTGATATGAAATAATAATAAAACATATTGACTAGCTGTGGTCAGAGAGGAACCTCCATCATATCAGAGGTGGACCACACTGACTGGACCATATCTAATTTTAGGACAATATCAGCCCAATATATTGGCAAAGTGATATATCCCAGCTTCTCTTCAGGCCGACGGACCTGTCCGATCTGGAGTATTTGGACGAGGAGTTCCACCAGTCTCTGCAGTGGATGAAGGACAATGACATCACTGACATCCTGGACCTCACCTTCACAGTCAACGAGGAGGTCTTCGGACAGGTTGGACCGATTTAAAAGACTGAAAACCGATCACAAACACCATGTAACGTTAATTCATTGGGATGGGACGATATATCAAATTCAATATATCGCGATACAAAAACGTGACAATACATATCGCGGGGCAGAAAAATGAATCGTGATATTAGCTCCATTTTATTCTGCTGTACTAATCACAAATGAGACGCTTGACCATCACAATTTCACAAGCTCTCCATCCAAATTATTAATTATTTGCAATTTTTAATGACATTTTTAAATTGTTGTTTACATTCTAGTGAGCCAATGGCATCGCTAGAAAGATTTGTGTCTCAGAAATAAACACAATTCTGCACAGTCAGACTTTGTTGTCACTGAACTTTTATTACATCATATCCTGGTTGTATTGAATCGTGAACCCCATATCGAATCTTATGAGATAAGCATATCGTCCCATCCCTAGTAATTTACAGATATATGGCAAAAATAGATATTCATCAAAATATTAGTCATATTAATAAGAAAGAACAAGAATAAAAATACTTTCTTCTACCTGCAACCTTGCTTTTTTCCTCAATACATACTATATAATACATCATGTAATTTTTCCTCAATGCATATTATTCCTCAGTACATACTACTCTTATGAATCCAAAACACATGCTACTTCCTCCTGTTATGAGGCGTCTTCCTGTGTTGCTAGGTGACGGAGCGGGAGCTGAAGTCGGGCGGCTCCAACCTGCAGGTGACCGAGAAGAACAAGAAGGATTACATAGAGCGGATGGCCAAGTGGAGGGTGGAGAGAGGAGTGGTGCAGCAGACCGAGGCGCTGGTCAGAGGTTTCTATGAGGTGAGTACTACTAGAAAATACTGTTCAGTCAACTTCCATATGTAAATACTACTAGAAAATACTGTTCAGTCAGCTTCCAGGTGGTAAATACTACTAGAAAATACTGTTTACCTCAGCTTTCAGATGTAAATACTACTAGAAAATAAGGTTCACCTCAGCTTTCAGATGTAAATACTACTAGAAAATACTGTTCAGTCAGCTTCCAGGTGGTAAATACTACTAGAAAATACTGTTCAGTCAGCTTCCAGATGGTAAGTACTACTAGAAAATACTGTTCAGTCAGCTTCCAGATGGTAAATACTACTAGAAAATACTTTTCAGTCAGCTTCCAGATGTAAATACTACTAGAAAATACTATTCACCTCAGCTTTCAGGTGTAAATACTACTAGAAAATACTGTTCACCTCAGCTTTCAGATGTAAATACTACTAGAAAATACTGTTCACCTCAGCTTTCAGATGTAAATACTCCTAGAAAATACTGTTCAGTCAGCTTTCAGATGTAAATACTACTAGGGGCTTTCTGAATTCTGACATCAACAACAAGGAAATAGCTGTAGTCAAGTGTAGGGAATGATATATTAATTTCAAATAAAACCACCAAAATGAACGATTTTCATCTCATAAGTCACTTTAATTTAACTCTTGAAGGGATAATCCACCCTAAAACATTGTAAACACTGTTTAAAAAAGCAGCTATTGGTACCTACCTTGCATTTATGGGTCCATTTGCTTGCTTGGTGGTGTATTTTTCTTATTCCTGCAGATAACTGGCCAAACATAGACAACATGACATCAGGTTCAGATATTTCCAGCACAGCTTCAATGGAATTCGATAGCAGAATGCCAACAGGTTTTGGTGTCAGTCCCTCAGAATCAAACAGCATGGGCTTCTTTCTGGAGCCGCCAACATTCAGCTATCATACAGGGAGAAATCCATCGTACAAGAGAAGGAGATACCAATTTATCCACTGCTCCATAGCCTCACTAGACCAGAATGCAGTGCAGGCATAGCTCTGAAGATCTGTCATTGGCAGTGAAGCTCTCTTCCACAGCATTGTTCTCTCTCCACTCTCAATTTTCTCGACTGGAAAAACGTTCTCTCCACATAAAACAGGAAACCACTAACTGAAGTAGATGTAGATGAGGCAGGTTGAGGGAAAGCGGGTACACTAAATTACGGCACTTTGTCACAAAATAACTCGTGGAATGAAATTGAACATCACAGATTGACGATATCTAAGAGTTTAAGAGGATCTGAAGGTGGGTTTTTTCTTTAAAATGCCACAGTAGGACACAACTATTTGCTGGATTTTTGAAACTTAAAACTTCAACTTCTGCACTTCTGAATTAAAACAATTAAAACTACCTGTGTATGTGTGTGTGTGTGTGTGTGTCAGGTGGTAGACTCCAGGCTGGTGTCGGTGTTTGATGCCAGGGAGCTGGAGCTGGTGATCGCCGGCACAGCGGAGATCGACCTCAACGACTGGAGGAGCAACACCGAGTATAGAGGAGGTGAGGGGCAAGATGGAGGGAAGGAGGGACGGGAAGATGAAGGAGGAGAGGAGGGGAGAAAGGACATGTATGAGGAGGGTTTCCACTGGTCATAGAACTCCTGGAATTATTATTCCAATCGGTGAAAGTAAGGCTGAATGACAGCGATAACAACAGAGTCTCTCATAGACTCCATTTATTTATAAGTCAGCCACTGAAAACAATAGAAACTCCATTCAACTTCTTCTTCTTCAACTTCTTCAACTTCTTCTTCAACTTCTTCAACTTCTTCAACTTCTTCTTCAGCTTCTTCAACTTCTTCAACTTCTTCAACTTCTTCATCTTCTTCTTCAACTTCTTCAACTTCTTCTTCAACTTCTTCTTCTTCAACTTCTTCAACATCTTCAACTTCTTCTTCAACATCTTCAACTTCTTCACTTCTTCAACTTCTTCAACTTTTTCTTCTTCAACTTCTTAAACTTCTTGAACTTCTTCTTCAACTTCAACTTCTTCTTGAACTTCTTCTTCTTGAACTTCTTCAACTTCTTGAACTTCTTCTTCAACTTCTTCAACTTCTTCTTCAACTTCTTCAACTTCTTCTTCAACTTCTTCTGTCAATTTGATGTGTTGAGTTCGAAACACTATAATCGCTGTTCGCGGCTATATTTGTTGTTATTATTATTGTTATTGTTATTGTTATTGTTATTATTATTATTATCATCATCTTGGGTTTCTACTGAGAGTTTTAGTGTCCCATGATGGTCTAAATGCTGTTTCAGAGGCTTTTCCACCCTGACGAGAATAAAATTCTGGGGGAAATACTGAATTTTGACCTTAATTTTTTTTATGTTTTGGCACTAAAACAGTCAAATTTAATGATATTGAATATCGGCACAAAATAGCTTCAGTCAAAAATCTATATCGGTATCGGTATGACACCTCCGAATTCCTTTCTCCAGGTTACCACGACGGCCACATCGTGATGCGGTGGTTCTGGGCCACCGTGGAGCGCTTCAACAACGAGCAGCGCCTCCGCCTGCTGCAGTTCGTCACCGGGACGTCCAGCGTGCCGTACGAGGGCTTCGCCGCCCTGCGGGGATCCAACGGCCTCCGGCGCTTCTGCATCGAGAAGTGGGGGAAAGTCACCTCACTACCCAGGTATAAGACTCAACAGAGTTCTCTACTGTAAGGCCGGAGTCATTCCTATGTTCCCAGGGTCCTATATTCCCCAGATTTATATGGCACATAATGGGAACATGACAAAGGGTCTTATGTTCCCAGGGTCCTATGTTCCCAGGGTCCTATGTTACCAGAGTCCTATGTTCCCAGGGTACTCTGTTACCAGGGTCCTATGTTACCAGGGTCCTATGTTACCAGAGTCCTATGTTCCCAGGGTCCTCTGTTACCAGGGTCCTATGTTACCAGAGTCCTATGTTACCAGGGTCCTATGTTACCAGGGTCCTATGTTCCCAGGGTCCTATGTTCCCAGGGTCCTATGTTCCCAGGGTCCTATGTTCCTCAGATTTATATGGCACATAATGGGAACATGACAAAGGGTCTTATTTTCCCAGGGTCCTAGGTTCCCCAGTTCTACATATGTGCTCTCCCAAGGTCCTATGTTACCAGGGTCCTATGTTCCCCAGCTCTATATAGCACATAATGGGAACCTGAAAAAGATGTTCCCCAGCTCTGTATTCGCTTAATATGGTTAGTTAGGGTTAGGGTTCGGGTTTAGGGTTAGGGTTAGGGTTAGGGTTAAACATAGGACCCTGGGAACATAGATACGCTCCCGTAAGGCCATGTTCACGCTATTCCACTTTTTTTTTTACATTAAAGTCTATGGGGAAAAGGTCCACTTTGATATGATGCTCTGCCTGGTGTCTGTTTAGTCCTTTTTTTTTGAGACCACATGACCTGGACCGTTAATTTGTGTGTGTGTGTGCGTGTTTTGAGAGTCGACCTATCACAAGGAAAAACAGGTTAGGCTTTCACTGTACGTAGGCAGAATTGATTGATTGATTGATTTCACCTGACAGATTTTAAAATGTACATAGGTTTGAAAGCCCTTAGGCCACAACCATACACATATAGTAAAATTGTCGAGGAATTTTAAAAGTTGGCAGTAGTTTGTTCTCTGATCACAGAGTCAGTAAGGAACACATCGATTGTGTTGTGGGAGTGTCAAAGTGTCTTGACAGTTGGACATAAGTGCAGTTTGCTGATAGTGGCAGTGACTACAGCTCGTCGTTATGGAAACAGGTTTTTTTTTGTCAGCACAAAATTCAGTTGAGGCAGCACTCTTTCCACACAAAAGCGGGATAGTGTGGACGTACCTTAATGTCTTATTTTTTAAGGACTAGGTTTAATCTCTGTCAGGCAGACCAGGGCTTAGCTAGCAGCAAGCAGATCCTTCCTAATAGACACCAATACTATAGTGTGATCATACCAAGATCTAACTATTTAAGAAAGAAAATTCTGCTTCGTCATGACTATAAATTATGAAATACGGGAACAAAAGGTATCTCCACAACATTGGGACAATCACATCAGAAAAGTGGATAATATATTGGCAGAATCAACACTAAAAAACTCACTATCAACCAACATGTGGTCACTTTTCCCATGGGACATAGAGCAGCTTCTGATTAGCAAGTGGCAATTCTTGTGAATTGCCTCTTGAGTGAAAGACAAAACCATGTAAGTTAACAATCCTATGCATGTGAGTGCGATAAAATGTCTCAGGAATTACCAAAATTGCTCAACCCATAGACCACACAGAGCAACCTTTCAATTAAAAAAACATGACAATCGTGAAAATTAGAGTTACAAGGTTTAGAAATGACAGCAGCAATATGTGCTACAGTTATTTCTCACACCGCAAAGTGTCATGTATAATCCACCTCTGCTGGAGTCGTTGCAGTTCTTATACGTGGCGCTTTGGAGCAGCCGTATGAACTGAGGGCTTTGGATCCTAGACATGTCATTAAGGTTGTTCCTTCCACTCCAATGTGACAAGGAGCTAACCTGTTGGAATGACAAATGGACTGGAATCAGTTGTTGTTCCTTGTTCTGTGACTCTGACATTCTGATGAGCTGCTGGAGGATTTGATCTAAAGGGGATTCACTTCACTCCCTGGCAATGTTCCTCCCAGGTTCTGGCATCACAGTAACAATTCTTCTGAGATATAAAGTCTCTTTATTACGACACACAAGGCCAGAATCCTAAATAGACACACACAACTGCCCTTCGAGGTAGACAGGGCAGACGTATCCCTCTCTGCTTTCCCAGGGCTCAGTTTCAAGTTCAAGTTCATTTATATAACGCTTTAAAAACGAAAAACAAGGTCTCAGTCCCCAGGCTTTGGCACCTACTGAGAGAACAGGCAGCAGATATACAGGTGTTAATGGGAATCAGATGCCCCTCAACTCTCTGCTGACCCACACTTGATCCTTGAACCAGCTTGCTTCATACCACCCAACTGGATTTTTAGAATAGAGTAAGACAGTGTAACCATGTACTGTGGAGGGCCAAGAGTCTACAGGTCTTCATTATAGTCTAGTCTTTATTTATACAGCCCTTTATCACAAGCATGTCTCAAAGGACTTTACATAGCATCATATACAGTACATGTCACATACAGCACATACTACCCTCTTACACATATATCAACGTGGGGTCCGGGGACCACCAGGGGTTCTTGAGGGGGTTCCAGGGGGTCCCCAGCAAATTGATCAATTGAACTTCAGCATTATGTCATTTACAAGAAGTTAAGGCAATTAGAGAATGTAGAAGAATGATTATTTTGATTTTTTTGATCATAGTTTGACTATTGTCTCTACAATACAGATAGTCACAAATTTATATATATATATTCTCAGATTTGGGTCCGAGAGCCAAAATCTTATTAAATGGGGGTCCGTGGCATTGATGTGGACTAAATTAGGGGTCCTTAATATGAAAAAGGTTGATAATCACTGATATACAGTACCATACTACACACAAACGCACCTATATCGCACCAATTTTCATCTTCAATCCACCTGAGCTGCATGTCTTTGGACTGTGGGAGGAAACAGGAGCAACCCAACTAGAGAGAGGGGAACTTATCATTGAAATTAGCTGCTGTAGTGTTTGGTTGGAAGGAAAACCTGCAGACTCTTGGCCCCTAGAGAGTAATATGGCTTAAATATGATTTCATTATCAGTACTTGAAGCTTTAAACGCTTTGACATTGCCCACATGACTTGACTACAATGCACCAACCCAGCAGAGCAGCTTCTCTGGCACGTCCCCTACTCTGCGGATTAGAGTATATCTGATATTGTACTAAGGTGTGTTCCTCTAACCTTACGGCGGCAGCACAGAACATTCATTTGGCAAACAGCGTGAGATCTTCTTTAAAAATCGGAGCCGGCTCAGCAGAAACAGAGAGCGGGACTCGGGTTGCACTGCAGAGCGGGGACAGTGCCAGAGTTTGACTTTGTGGACAGTGGAAGCTTCAGCATCAGCAATATAGGGAAGCTAAATAAGGGCTGGTTTGGAGGTGGAGGTGTATGTGCCCCTGTGTGTGTCTGTGTGTTCGTGTAAAGACAGTTGAGGTAGTTAAAAGCAATTCCAATCCAAAAAAAAGTAGCAGAATAAACACAGAAACAGAATAAGTTTGTAATGTGTAATATTCCTGCGGTTTTGTTTACAATAATTTTGCCTCCTGTCTACTTATGGCTCCCTGATCCTTTTGATGCCAATAAGGAAAGAACTGACAAATAAGAAAGAAAATGTATGTAGGAGATTTGGGTATACACTGCTAGTCATGGTTCTCTAACATGCCTATCTCTCTCTCTCTCTCTCTCTCTCTCTCTCTCTCTCTCTCTCTCTCTCTCTCTCTCTCTCTCTCTCTCCTTCAGGGCTCATACTTGTTTTAACCGTCTGGATCTCCCTCCCTACCCTTCTTACACCATGCTATACGAGAAACTGCTGATCGCTGTGGAGGAAACCAGCACTTTTGGCCTGGAGTGAGACAACCAACCCAAACTAGATTCCATCTATGGAATGCTGGCTGGGCCAAAAAGGAAAAAAATCAAAATGATCCAACACTCATGGGTTACACATTTCTGAAATGATTCAGTACATGGATTGTGTTGACTTATTCAACAAAGTTTTTGGTCATGTGGATATATGTAAGTCACTGTTATGGTACTATGTGTTTGAACCTTTAAGAGTGTGGGCTTTACTTAGCTTTGAGGATCTTTATGACAGTACCCAGCACTTAGGGCAACACAACGGGACAACTGTTATTTTTCTATTACTCATTAAGACTGGAGATTACCGAAATGCTACAATGTCTTTTTTATATTTATATATATATATGGCATACCCAAAGAATGGGTATGAAAAAAGGAATCAAGCTCATTTAAAGTTGCATGCACTGAAATGCATCATCCAACCAATGATAATAACAATAATAATAGATTATTTACCAACAACACAAAGTTGAGCAATGAAGGAGATTATGAAACAAAAGTGATGCAAGGACATGAAAGCAGCAAATTAGGAGGTGAAGAACACTTAATGAAAGATCTTTACATGAAAGCAGATCTATAAAAGTTTCTAGGATCTAACTCCAGGAGCCCTGATGGCCTGAGGACTGATCACCTCTTGTTTTTGATCTAGACTTTGGAACAGCCAATAGGAACCTGCCCAAGTCCCTCAAGCTGTGATCCGGCTCATATGGAATTAAAAGATTGGTGATTTAGCTTGGTGCCATTCCAAGGCCTTCAAAGTGAACAGTAGAATCTTAAAATCAAATCTAAAACTAATAACCAATATAAAGACACTACAATCTGAGTGATATGATCTCATCTTTTGGTCCCATAAGAATATTAGCTGCTGGATTTTGTACAAATTGGAGATTAAAAATGGATTTTTGACATTGGGCAGGAATATATAGAGTTGCAGTGGTCTAAACAAGCGATAAAAGCATGGATGATCTTTTCCAGAGCACTGACTAATAAAAGTAGCTTGATTTTGGAAATATTCCTCAAATGAAAGACACAAGATCATACACATTTCTTAACCAGTTCGTCAAAGCTTAGATTAGCATTAGAAATTACTTTTAATGGAGTTGCGTGGTCTGAAATGGACTGTTTTGGTTTCGTTAAGTTGGAAAAAATTCTGAGGCGTCCTGCACTTTATGTCTGGAAGGCAAGTAAGGAGAGAAGCTAGACTATCAGTATCACTAGGTTTTATGGATAGATGTGTGTGATCAGCGTAACAGTTGAAATGGATATGTTTATGGATAATACGTCCAAGCAGAAGCATGTAAATGGAGAATAAAATGGGGCCCAAAATTGATCCCTGTGGGACACCACTCATAAGGTCTACTGAGGATTAGGATGACTTACTTAATGATCAACTGGAAAGAGAGGAGCTGAGCCAGTCAAGATATAATTAAGTCCTGCTAGTTTATTAGCCGTTCTCTTGTTATGGCCTGAGTGTTTTCATTTAGCCATGGCAAGGTTTTTGGTCTTGACTTTTTTTTTTTGTCCTTAAAAGGAGCAACATCAAAAATATTCAGGCAAGTGCTATTAAAATGTTCAAAAAGCTCCTCAGTATTGAGCAGCGGCATTAGCGTGGTGCTGGAAGTGGCTGCCAGAAAGGCCTCTGAGAATTTGCTAGTAGAGTTAGAAATGGAGGAGTAGACTGATACACAGAGGCTGGGAGATGGGTAATGCAGGAGTACATTGAAAACAATGCCCTTATGGTCAAATACATACTGTTCTTTGAGTATCACATTCGTCGCAGTGAAACCAAACAGCAAAACCAGGTCAAGGGTATACCCCTTTGAATGGGTTGGTCCTATAACACATTGAGCTAGAATAAAAGACTCAGTAAGATTAATAACATCAAGAACATTGGATAAGCAACAAATATGGATTCCAGTCCATGGTGAGTAAATCCATGCAGGAAATGGACACTGAAGTTCATGTTCTCTGGACTTCTGGACCACAATGTTTATGGCCAGAAGTCAATGTTGCTGTCATCATTGATGAAGACCTCCAACAGTTTCTTAAGGTTTCTTCTTTTCTCTGCCACGTTGTCAAAGGCAGAGAGAATGATGTCATGTCTCCTCCAACAAGGCAGCCATCATCTCCAACACAAGGGCTTTGGTTCTGGGATTCCTTTTGTTGAGACTGGGGGGTGATCTCGTTGACCCAGGGTGGCTGAATCAACCCCAAACCCGACCGGTAGTTCATGATTCCTCGAAGACAAATAATGCACGTGCGCATTGTCTCTCTGGCTGGCTATAGGAGACTTTCTATGAATCCTGTTGGCCAGAGTGGTGCTTAACCGTACAGTCAGGGCACTAGCATCTCTGGTCATGTCCACGTGAATGGGAGCTGCTAGTACTCTTATTCAAGTCTTCCACTGACGACTGAAGGATTGAAGGATTTCCTCTCTCTAACAGTGTGCCACCATTCTCAAGCTCCACCATGTCAAGTAAGGATTTGCTCTGTGCATGGGACAGGTAATCCAATATCCAAACCTTTATTCTTCTTATTGAGAAACTCCTGGGCCCAATGAGATTGGTGCAAAGGGATATCTCTAGGTCTTTAAGGACCTAGGTGGCATATTGGATCTGCTTCCTGAACCTGTAGGGCACTCGTCCTCCTAGAAACTCTTGACCTTGGTCAGCGAAGGGTAATGTGTACCCATATTATATTGGGAAGGGGGACTTGGACAAACCAATGTAATGTATGCAATAGTTAAGACCTTTACTCCAGTCTGCTTCGCAGTCAGCCATGATTTTTTTGAACAAACGCTATGACTGCAGTGTACGCTCTGCATTCCCAGTCCCTCCATATAGACCGGCATCTCCAGCCCAGTTATGAAACTGTGCCTCAGTTATTTTCTGCCTCAAATGTGGCCTGTGAAGTGTTTCATAATTTCATGTTTCTTGTTTTTTGGAGTCTCCTGTACAATGGGTGAAGTTGCCGTGCATTCACACTGTGAGCAACATGGTCAGCAAGTCACTGGACGTCCCATTTATCTCCTATAGAGCTGAGCAGTCAGGGAATCTCGGCCGTTGTCTCGACAAGCTCGGGGGCCGAGAAAAGTTGGCCATGGCCGAACTTTTCGCGGTCATCGGCAGTCGACAGCCAATGAGATTTCCGCGCTTCCTTCTTTCCCTACTGATGGGATTTTGTTTCATGAACAACAGTTCCGCATTCAAAGCTTCCCAGTTCTCTACAACTTTTATTTGAAAGACTACAGGAATCTCAAAAACAATCCTTGTAGAGTTCTTGCTGTTTATGTTCGATTAATGCTACGCAATTAGTGCTTGCTATGTAACTCACGTTCTGAAAGGCAATACCAAAGCTGCGAACAATACATGATTTGCCTGTTCAAAACTTTGTAGCTGCAGACCACTACATATAACCAAGTTGATCACAGTGTGAACACGGGGTTAGTGTGATGATAATGTCATCCTCCAGTGCCTGCTATACAGTAGGCTGCATATAGAGAGAGAAACCCTGAGAGTGTCACCGGACAACATGTGTCTCCTCATCATTCCTACAGTACTGCCCGTCCAGACCTGCTGAGTCACTGTGGAGTGGAGTGCCAGAGTGTATACTGTAGGTGAGCCAGCACAGATGACGCAACCGACTAGAGATAAGATTAGAATGAAAGAGCTCTCTCGCTCTCTCTCTCTCTCTCTCTCTCTCTCTCCTGGCAAACTCATTGTATTGGCAGTCAGACTAAAAGTGCTGCAGTCACCCTTGGCGGTGGCTAGGCCTTATCCAAGCACCTCTACAACCACGAGGGCGAGGCTGTGATTACGTTGCATTATCCCCGTCTTTTTTTTGGTTTTTGTTTTTTTCTATGATCTTTTGTACTGTTATTTATACCGTATCGTATTTGTAAGTAACGGAAAGGACTGGAACTTTCCTTTGAATGTTTCGTTGGTTTGCGGTTTTTCTTTTTTACGACGTGATGACACGCATCGGTCTAAGAGTTTGCCTTCACTTTTTAAGCCTTTCTGTTTTCTATTTGTGTCTTTTCTATTATCGATCAAGCTAGCTAGTTATCCGTCACTCGATGCAAGAAATGTGTTGCCGTCACCGGTTTCGTCTGTTTCTGTTTCCATTCGGATCACAGTATTCCTCTTCCTCTGTCCACCGCCGTCTCTGGTGGTGTTATAAAAAAAAAATGTGGTTCTGTTGATGTTTTCATGGGAACTCCATGCAAACGACAAGAGAATCAGAGCTGCATTTATTCAGCAAGTGATCTATGCTCTGGACAACTTATTTGAAAAAGAAATTACATGCAAGAAGTTCCACTAATTTTTTTTTTTATGTACTTTTTGTTGGAAATGTCTGTAAGTGTATTTAAAGATAAAATATTTGTCTATTTTTATTGGGGTTTATGAAAAAATGTAATGTAGAGCATATGTTGACACACTGTAGATCTTACACATAATGATATTTATTCAGGAAAATGAATGGCCAAGAACACACCCCCTTAACAAATCCTGAAATATGTAACACTGATATGTAAGTGCATTGATAGAAGCTATTAGAAATATTTGAAAAATAGGAAGCTTTTGGGAGAAATAATGTATCGTGGGATCTATACGGGAAGCTGGGGCAGTGGCAAATTGTAGCGGCTGTTCCGTATTTATGTCTTTTCAAGCTATTTATTTGTCTATTTATTTTCACTATGGAAAAAGGAATAAAGGGAATATTTGACGGTAAAGACAGATGTACTTATTTTGATGGATTTGGTGGAAGATTTTGGGGGGATTGACACAGAAGCATGCATTTCTTGTTTTGTTTCTATAGTTTTTTCGTGTGTAGATAATATGTTGAAAGATACAGTTCTGATTTTGTCTGAGAACGGGTTGCTAAATACTCAGGCTGTGCTATCGCTCCATCATACCATACCACCGTTTATGTATATCAATAAAAAGTTCACTTTGTTACCTGGCTGCTGCTTTGTGGATCCATCGTGAAAAATTGAAGGGATGAAAAAGTTGAGTTAAAATGATCCATTGAATTTTGAATTGGTCAAAGTCATTGAACTGACGCACCACATGTACTACTTCCTTTTTCCTTCACTTCCCTTCACTTCAATCACTTTTTAAATCTATTAGCAAGTACATGTTAGCTATTGAGCAAAATTCTTCTATACAGTGGTATTACCATTTTACTTATTCTATAAGTTGTATAGACAACTGAGAACAAGCCTATTCTTGTTTTATTTTCAAATTTCATTCCCAGTTCAGTTTCATTTCAGTTATTTTTTAAAAAGGGTTTGGCAGTTTTAGTGTAGTTATTAAAAAAAAAGTAGTATTATAGTAAAATACTTTTAGTTACATTCTTATTTAGTTTAAGTCATTCAACAGCAATGCCAATGATGCATGTTGATGGTTCATAAAATTATCTTTGGATAGCATAGGTATCAGTGTATTGTGAGCTAGTACAGTGATTCTCAACCTTTTTCATATCAAGGACCCCATTAGGGCCTCGGACCCCCATTTGATGACATTTTTTCTCTTGGACCCAAATCTGAGAATATTTTTATTGTTAGATATGATTTTGTCCAGAATTCCATGACTATCTGTATTGTAGGTAGAGAGATAACAGTGAAACTATGATCAAAATAGTCATTCTTCTCCATTCTGTAATTGTGTTAACTTCTTAAAAATGAAATAATGTTTAACAATTCATCAATTTGCTGGGGACCCCCCGGAACCCCCTCAAGGACCCCTGGTGGTCCCCGGACCCCACGTTGAGAACCAGTGAGCTAGTAGACCTGAAAGCTGGGTTCTCCAAGATCTTGAAGAAGTAAGGTGTCTTTACAGTAGTTTACTTCTACTACTGCTACTTCTACTTATTACTGGATTCCCATTGTACCTTTCTAACCAGAGCTGTCATACAATCTGGTAAAGTGTAGTTTCATAGATAAGGTATAGTAGCAAATACTGTATACTCAAGCACCTACACAATGTAACTCAAGGTCCTTGGCACTTCCCTGCATGGCCAGCGGAGGGAGATTGGAATCCCTCCCAGATCTCCTCAATGCACTTTTAGATCTATCTCTATCTTTATGTCTCTATAGCTATATATCTATATCTATAGCCTATATTATATTCTGTTCAGGGATGTAGTGGAGGGTAAACCCACCTAAACTCAGTTTGCCTACCTTTTTATTTTCAGAAATAGAATTTTCCAACCTTTTTAGGCCAACATAGATTTTTGAGATGTAAATTCATACTATACAGTTTAGTATATGAGGATAGGGTCTTAAGGGGAAAAAGCATAGATTAATGCTTTTCTGTATATATAACAGATTTTTGTTTAAACTGATGGTTCTTGTCCTTATGATGATCAGCATTGCATCACTTATTATATTATTAGTATGATCTCTAGCACTATTTCTATCTACATCACGTTTACCAGTATCTCATAATAAATGACTGCTATATAAGGAGATGTTTTACTGTGAGAGACTGGAAAACATAATGCTGAAAAGTGAAGGAACCCATTTTTTCCCCCAGCTTCCTAAGTGAAACTGACACTTAAAATCTGTATTTCAAATGTGAAAGGAGCAGATATTGTTTTTATTTCAAACTGCCTGGGAACTTTCCTTCCCTCTCAGTGGAGCTTATGATGCAGACTGCTGTGTTCTGTTTCATTAGACTCTGGAAATGAGGCAGGCCTGGGACGAGGAGACTACAAGCCCCGCCCTGTCGCGCGGCAGTAAAATGCTGCATTCAGGTACCATGGGGAAAAATGGGCAGAAGAACTTTAAGGTTTAAAGCGACGACTTGGAAGTAGTCCCACGTTTTAAATTGTTTGAAGCCATCAGGACGCCATGATTGACGTTTTCTGCAGACTCCAGATCAGCTTTTTCACACTGAACATACATAGACTAATGCCACGTTCATGTCATATTTATGGTAAATTTGTATTTGTATGGCACTTTTTTTAAACAGTGTTACAAAGTGCTTCACAAAATAAGTACAGCACTAAAACTGAATTAAAAATCACAAAGAAAGATCAGAAAACATAAAAAAAGGGACAATTTAAGGAAAAGACATAAAAAGGACATAAAATCAACAGTAACTTCAGGCTTTGACAAAAGGCCGATCACCCTTAGTCACCAGCTGGGACCTTGGAATGACCAGCAGGGCCCCATACCAGATTAAAGTGCATTACAGTAGTTCAGGTGAGGGGAAATAAAAGCATATATAACTCTTTTTAAATCATCAAAAGATAAAAATGACCTAATTTTTGAGATCTTCTTCTTAACTTGATTGTTGAAACAGAGGTCAGCATCAAAAAACACTCCTAGATTTCTAGCAGCCTGCTTAATATTATCTGATAGGCTGCTGAGTTTGTCATAAGGTAGGCTAATGGAATATGGTGGATCAAATATGATCTCAAATTTAACTAATTTAATTTTAGAAACTTTTGGGATATCCGCCATTTGATATCGGTAAGGCAGCTAGACTAGCCTACTAGAATTGGTGGATTTTAGTGGGACATACAGTTGGGTGTCATCTGCATTACAGTGATAAAGAACATCAAGGTGAGGTAATAGAATGGTGTGGTCCACGGTATCACAAGCAGCACTCAAATCAAACAGGACCAAATTAGGTATACATCTGCTGCAAGGTATAGGTCATTTTTGACCTATGGGTCTGAGCTATGGGCCTGTAATTGCTAAGGAGGGGATCTAAATTGGGTTTCTAAGGCATGTTTAAAAAAAGAGGGGAAAATACCAGTGCCCAAGGACCTATTAATAATCAGTAAAATACAAGGACTAACTTTTGCAAGTATCTTTTTGAAATTAATATATCATCCCCTGCACTTCACTACAGGGTTTGGGTTAGGGGTAGGCTATTTCTCTGATGGTGATTTCAAAATTCAGTCAGAGAAATTGGGGTCCATCACCAAAATCCGAGTTCCCAAGTAATATTTACCAGCTGAGAGGTGAGGTGAACGGTATTTACTAGTAGTATTTACCATCTGAAAACTGAGGTGAAGAGTATTTTATAGTAGTACTGACCAGGTGAGATCTGTATGAATGCCATTTTGATATTTGATATTTTCAAATAGGAAAGACGAACCTGCAGTTTTTCCCCATGCGCTTTGAATGCAGCACAAAGCACAACGCTCCACCCAAATGGTCGACCCGTGTGTCAATCAAGACAGTTTCCATGGAGACTGAAAGCAAAGTACCAGTTAGTTTGTCAGCGAAGAGCAAGTCGAGTTCAGGACCGTTGTCAAACACACAGCCTACTAGAGAGCACGAGCTGCATAATTTCATCAAAATGAGTCTATCATTTACGTTTTTTGAAAGAATATTAAAGTATACGGATGCTTTTGACTCTTAGGCTGCCAAACAGAGATACCTTGCTGGTCATTGTATCACGAATGTTTGCTAATTTGTAGCTCAACTGTTTTTTTTTTGGGGAAGTTTGGTTTGCGGTATCGTTTGGTGTGCTGGTGTTCGTTGACCAACTTTTCAGCTTGAATATACTGATCCAAACGACGCCATGATCCCTGAATGTCCCCGGGCCGGGGAGACCAGGAGCCGGACTCGGTATCAGCACGGACAGGCTGCCGAACCGAACCAGACCCGCAGCGCCAGCGGCTTGTTGTCCGAAATTAAAACCACCATCAAGAGCGAACCTTTCACCGAGCACTACACCATCATCCCCGGCAAAGAGCTTGGAAGGTAGGACTGGCTGTTGAAGTCACTTAGAGAAAAAGAGTTGTTTGCAGGTGTTACACGCAAATGTAGTCCTACACTCCATTAAAAAATCTGGAAATTAATTTTTGCCTTTCTTATCACGAAATATACATTCCAAGCAGAACAATACTTTAGACTTTTTATGAATCATTAGGCTGTACTGGTAAATTCGGCATACATGCAATCTCCTAAACGGCTCCTGTTTCAATAAAATCTAAACTTTTAGAACGGATTCACACTGCTTTCTAACGTCCACTATCGTGTGTTTCGGTGGAAGACGATTGTGGGAATAACATGCGAACCACAACTAAAAGGCGACATTTGATTGAAATAACTGTTGTTTGAGGGATTATATGTATGCCGAACCTGCCAGTGGAAGCTAATAAATCGTAAAAAAAAGTCTTTACTACTTGTTTTACCCTCTGTGCATCTGCCAATAAGCAAGACAACAGTAAATCACCAAATTTCTGGACGGAATTTGGTCTGACGTTGTTGCCATACACTAGGGAACGGATGATGCTGTGGAGTTGGACTGAAAGTCGCCATTTCGGGGTAATTGCGCATCCTCAAAACACGTTTTCAATTTAGCTTCTCACTAATAACCAGCAGCTGAAATGGTGCTTGTTGTTGTTGTTGTTGTTGTTGTTGTTTACTTGGCAGGGCAGCTCGGTCAGAGTCAGTGTGTGTGGGACTGGCTTTGGAGCTGCTGCACCTGAGGCTGCCTGCCAGATACTGTTGGTGTCCATGCCTGCTTGGTTTTATTGGGTTACAGAGAAACAGGGATGGGGGCCTTGGGATGCATTTCAACAGCAAGGCCACTTTTTTTTTTTCCCCTTGAAGGTGGACACATAGTGTACACTTCTCTCTCTTACTGACTTTAGCTAGTTACCTTTTTCCTCAAGGCAGGTTGAAACACAGTTTGTGTCCTCCAAATTACTGTCTAGTGAGCCAGCATGACTTGGCAGTGGTGATAAATTGCCTTGGCATGCAGTGACTGCCTACAGCTGCCTTGTGAGATTGTATGACCTATCAGATAGCTGTCCACCCAAGTCTATATTTCCAAATGTTTACATATTCCACATTACAGTACCAAGACAAACTCCTCGTGCTTTGGCTCTAATTGTCTTTGGCAATATAGAAGTCATACCCAGTCCATTATTTCATGCCAGGGCTGTGGCTATTCTGTGCCCCTTTCAAGGTTCCTACGCACGTCTGGAAAAGTATTTAAAATAAAAATTGATCATTTCCAGGGCTTGAATAGTTTGGGAATTTGAAAAAAATGTCTGGAAAAGTATGGAAAATGTTGCGGTTCAGGTCCGATACACACATAATTCTAGCTTTTATGTTGTTGTAGAGCCACTTTGAGTCCACAGTTTTTGTTGATGTGAAGAATAATGTTCAGATAGAGGGACGCTCTTATTACCCAGCCGCTGGCAGCATGCATTATATCAAATACAGACCAAAATCAAATCCGGTCAAGAACATAGGGTCTGGGAAAAATATGGAATTTTAACCGTGTAGGAACCCTGACAATCATCTCACATATTCTGATATTTGTCACTGTGAAGAACAATCTTCATCTATACAGTGATATGACCTAGTTAGCAGGGGCAAGATGTCTATCTGCGTAAATCATATTGAACACCAGACAAAATCTTCAAAACAAATCAAGGTCTGGAAAAAGTATGGAATATTTTTAATTGAAAATGTGTAGGAACCCTGCCCTTTTGACCAACTCCCAATGTGTCAGAGGGTTTCTTAATGGTTAATGATTAGAGGAAATGCCCTCCATCCTGTCGGCTCAAGTAATCTGGGAGAAATCCATTGACAAAGTCACAAAGCAAATCCCTTTTTGATTAGAATATGCCTTTACCATGACTAATCAAGTCACCAAGTGACTTCAGCCACGCTGTCACTGTCAATCGGTGCTTTGTCAGCCTGTTTGAAAAAGCAAACAGTATTGTGGCAGTGTGTGTTGACCCATGTACAACCTGGCAGATGCTGATAAGAGTTGCGTTTGGACTTGGCTGACTCAAAGTCGTTTCGGCCAACCGTCTCCTGTTATAGAGCTATAGCGAACTATGTGTGTGAGGCACAAAAGAGGCTGTGTGTGTGTGTGTGTGTGTGTGTGTGCGGCTTTGCATCGTATGACCTGACATTGTGACTGAGATTAGCTGGCAGGACAACATCAAAGGTTGCATTAATCTCCATGTAAACACTGTTCTATAGCATTGTAGCAGACCAGCGGGCATTGACGTAGAATAGAATGGTAAATACATAGGAGTAATTCCATCAATGTAATACAGGGATTAAATATGTTTCCCTATCCTAGTGTGTTTGTTGTAAGAAGGGAAGGCCAATAACTGTGTGGATAGCAGGATTAGACTGATATAAGGGGTCAATATTGGTCTTTTCATTGAAAATCTGATATAGTCCAGTCAGTGTCGTCCACCTCCGATATGATGGAGGTTCCTCCTTCTTTTACTCAACAGTTTCAGTGGAGAGTTTTAGTGTCCCATGATGGCCTAAAAGCTGTTTCAGAGGCTTTTCCACCCTGTTAGGAATACAATTCTGGGGGAAACACTGAAGTTTGGGGATTTTTTTTGGTATGAAAATGGACAAATAAATAAAATAAAACAAAAACAAATAAAATCAATAAGTCAATATTTTTAAATTTGACTATCAACAGCTTCATTCCCGAAAATATCAGTATTGGTATCTGCCTTCAAAAATCCATATCGGTTAAAATCTATTGGATATAATGTATGTCTAGATAAGTGCACCCAAGACCTGCTGGAACAAGGTGGACATGAATCAGGTCCTTATAATCCATGTCAAGTTGGGGTTTTTTTTTGGGGGGGGGGGGGTCAGAGTAACATTTCATTTTGCATCTTGATTCAAACAGATCTAGACCTCTCCCTGCTTGGCTATATAATAAATAAATCCAAAAATAAATAAATGTCAAGCAATTTTCACCCCATTGAGCCTAGTAAGACAATGAATGAATTTGAAAGAAGCACACGAATCAGCCGGAGGGCCTGTTAGTAGCTTTAGGGATTTTCACCAGATGACCTTTCCGTGTGTGTCCAACATCTAGGAGTGTGTGTGTGTGTGTTTTGTGTTTGGCAGTTATGGAGGGGAACACGTGGACGAGGCTCGTCCCTCAGCGTCAAATCCGCTCCCTCAGAAAGTGAGTTTAGAGTGGATGCCTGAGGCCACGCTGGCCGTCTGTCTGAGGTATTTTTAGGGCCAAAAACACCAAGGAAGGCTTTGATGTTTGGTGGGAGTTGGGGAATTGAATCTCTGTCCTCAGACCACCTCTCAGTTCACGTCAAACTCGACATTTCCCGCTAAATTGAATCAGGCTGTGCAAACAATTTATGTGTCGGACCAGAAGCTTGAAGTTTGAGCTCTGACTTCACATGGATTCTCCAGGCATGTACAGTTAACTGGAGTGTCAGTCTAGCTGGAAACACTAGGCTTTGTTTGGTAGCAGCACACTAGCTGTTAAACAGATCTGGCATCAGTGACGTAGTGGTAATTAAAAAGGTGGGTCAACTGTGACCTCCTGTTGGTGATCATCATAAGGCAAACAACCACTAATATAGATAAAGTCAATTCTAATTTCAGGAAAAGCATTAATTTATACTTTTTCCCATAGTATCCTAGGGCTGGGCGATATGGTTGGAATCAATATCGCGATAATCATAAGGATTTTTTTCGATATCGATATATATGACGATATGGCTCACATATAATCAAATTAATGTTCATCATATTGAACCGAATGGTAATGTTTGGTGTGATGTTAAACGAAACTGAAATTTTCACATAATATTCCTACCATACCTCATTTTGTCTGAGTTTCTAAATAAAATTAGCTTGGTCTCATCAGTTCAGACAGCAGAATTGTGCGTCTCGATATCCCAAAATCACCATATCATCATCATCAATATAATCCCACTGAAAGACGATAAATGATAATATTGAATTATCGTCCAGCCCTATAATATCCTATCTTTGTTCAGCTTACAACAGTTTGATACTAAGTTGTATTGTACAAATTTGTATCGTAAAGATTTATGTCAGCCTAAAAAGATGATGAGCGCTAAAAATGTGGGAAAATTTTAGGTGACTTAATCCTGCACTCACATCCTTGAATAGAATAGAATAGAATAGAATAGAATAGAATAGAATAGAATAGAATAGAATAGAATAGAAATCCGTGTCTGACATCAAGCCCACATCTGAATCTGGTCTGGTGATTGTTTTCTCGTCTGCTAACAAGACATTTTATTTTGAAAGTTTCCGAAGCCGTTGGTTGTAGCTTAGTTTTTTCAGCAGGCACATTGTTTTGGTGATTAATCAGTGTAATAGATTAAGGAGTTGCTTATCTTTGGCCACAAAACCTACACCAAGTTCATTCCCTGAGTGACTCTTGGCTAGTTCCCCGGCTAAGCCATCTGAACTCGGCAGTGGAATTCCATTCATGAGGCTTTTTCCAGATTAGAGGCTGGCCATAAGCGAGGCTTTGTCTGTCCAATCACTGCTAGGTACGTCCCACTGCCGGTTTGTTATGAATGTGAGTTTCCAGTTGGAGTATGGAACACCATCAAAATGTATGGAAAAAGATTAGTGCCTGCAGAGAATGTATTTCAATTGCATACATTTGAATTTGTCGTGCTCATACTGATCTTCAAAAAATTCATTTGTTGATTGAATAAATAAATAAATTGGATTTGTAAGACACAATTAGAAAATTGAATGGGATTTTATTGAAATTAACTTTTACCTATAATTTCAAATTTATTTTTCATTTACAATTTTCAAAGTTCTTTTCAAATTGAGCTCTCTGAGGCACACATCCGGGATTTCAGGAAAAAAAAAATACACAAAAATTCAACCAGTAACACCGGAGAGCATACTGGTACTGCTAGTAGCTACTAGTTTTCCCTAGTCACTGTGGCCGAATCTGGACATAAGCTCTCCGAAATGGGTTGAACGATATTGACAAAAAAATCGCTTTAAACGGTGATTCATATCATCACAAGTTTTTCTTGTCAGAATTTTTTAGAACTTTAAAATTGTTAAAGGTTTGGTTTCGTTAAAAAAAAATAGATGGCAGTGTGCAGGATTAAATGAATTTGAGTATGATGAAAGGTTTTCACCAATATTGTACTTGATTCATTGACAGAAGATTACCCAGAGCACTAAAATACTTGCTCTCTTAAATTAATTGCACCTTCTGCGATTTGAAAATTGCAAAAGTTCATATTGCCATTTCGATTTTTTTTTTCTTTTGGTGTAGTATTTTCGATGAATTCCTGACCAAAATGCGACAAGTGAAAGTCCAGAACCAAGACGATGAAAAACAACTAGCTAGTAAAAACTAGTAGTAGTAATATCTGTACACTCCGACATTGTTGGATTGAATCTTTGCTCGTTGCTTTTCCTAAATCCCTGGATGTGAGTCTCTGAGAGCTCAAACTGATTTGAGAAAACTGAATTTGAACTGAGACAGCTGAATTTGAAATGACATTTAAAAGTAAAATTCAATGATAATCACATTCAGAGCTGCAACGATTAATCGATTAATCGATTAGTTGTCAACTATTAAATTAATCGCCAACTATTTTGATAATCGATTAATCGGTTTGAGTAATTTTGTTAAGAAAAATAAGTCAAAATTCTCTGATTCCAGCTTCTTAAATGTGAATATTTTCTGGTTTCTTTCCTCCTCTATGACAGTAAACTGAATATCTTTGGGTTGTGGGCAAAACAAGACATTTGAGGACGTCATCTTGGGCTTTGGGAAACACTGATCCACATTTTTCACCATTTTCTGACATTTTATAGACCAAACAACTAATCGATTAATCGAGAAAATAATCAGCAATGAAAATAATGGTTAGTTGCAGCCCTAATCACGTTCAGTTTCCAATTGTGGCTTCAATGGAATTCAATGTAAGCATGATTATTTATTCATCCACTTGAAATACAGTCTCCATACAGATGTATCTGTCACATGTTATTCTACTCTGTGTGCTCTGCTCATGTTGTTTCTGCAGGCGAAATGCACCGACTGTACAGCTGGGCAGAAAATGGAAGCATGATCATAAGAGAAGCATGTAGAGCATTCTGTCTGTAACATGGCTTTGTAGCAATGCACTGTGCTGTACAGTTGAGTGTGTGTGTGTGTGTGTGTGTGTGTGTGTGTGTTCGCCCCTCGCCCCTCTCCACCCGGTTGCCCTCCCAGCATTCCTGCTCTATGGGTAAACTCCCCCGCCCCTGTGGATTTAACCACAGTTTTTCCTGCCTATTAGGTGGCCCGCTAAGTGTTTTTTTCCGGGCCTATGAAGGGGCACTTTGAACCTCCAACACAAGCCTCGGTTTGTATCTGCCGTGAACACACACGCATTTACAAGACATCACTCCCTTTGATTAATAAAGACGCTTTCCACCCTTCATACCACCTACACTAAAACATATATTGAGAGGAAAGGAAAAGGAAAATGCCCTCTGCTTGTGCTCTGTGTCTTTATTTTCACGCTTTAAATAATAACATTTTCACATAACTAAATGTTTTGCTGCTCTCTTTTTCTGATTGTTGCTGTTTTAAACACCGGGTGTCAGAAAGGTCTTTCTCAGGAAAAAATAGTCCGGCACACAGGAATATGATGCTTTTTATGTTTCTGGCAGCAGCAACAGCAGTTTGTTTGGAATAAGCAGAAGAAGAATAATAGCAACTAGGTAGCAACATCATGGCTGGGAACAGTTTATCTGTTTTTAGTTATGAGGAAAAGAAGGGAACAAAGCAGGAGAAAATGAAATGTCTTAGGTTAAAACAATGGCTTTTAACCTTTAGAGGAACTTCACATAAAGGAGCCAGTAGGGCTGAACAATTAATTTAAATTTTATCGAAATCGCAATATGGCCTACTGCAATTTTCAAATCGCAGGAGGCGCAATATTTGTTAAAGGTGAAATGTGTGTCAAAATACCATTTTAAATGAAATATTGTGGTGCTGCAGAGATGTCCTGGCCTACACATCATCTTCTACAGACTGAAGAAAACATCTCTGTTTGGTACAGATCCCCGCAAAAATGTCCACCAAAAAAATTGCAGCACAAAATAACTTGTGGAACACATTTCCATGGGGGGAATTTTCCTTTTAAACAGTTTCAATATTAAATCCCACCCATCAAATGCCCCAGTAATATTTTAGCTGGGAAAAGTGGAGGTAGGAATTAGAGGGCTGAGGTGTCAGCAGCACAAAAACCCATAGTAAATGATTACTGGAGCCTGGGTTTTACTTACTTAGCATCTATCCTAAATCTTAAATCTTATCTTAAATGAGGCTTTTGGTCTTTATCACATGGGCTTGGTAGAGATATAGAAATCAAGATAGCCTTCAGTGTCCATGGATTAAATATAGCCTGCATCTCTCTCTCTCTCTCTCTCTCCCTCTCTCTCTCCCTCTCTCATACACAATCCACCTCTTTAGGATCTTTCCTATCCTGCTCTAATTAGTAAAAACTAGGCTACCTCTTCAGCTTGCCGTTAGGGGATCTGGCACCGCAATTTTATTTTAACCAGAGTTCACACATGCACACATTGGATCTGGTGGGGGTTTTTTTTTTTGTGTTTTCTTTTTCAACTTTTATTTACCGAGGGAAGTTTCGCAGCTCTGGCATGCTCTTTTTCATCAGCCGTCTGCCTCACATTCATACAGTTACAAATATTCACTACCGGGAATAAACAAGTACAACCACAGTCTTCTACTGTTTTTACAACTTTCTTCACATGCTTGTGGAGTTAAAGGTAATGAGGAACCAGGTAGTTTGTCCAGTGCAGTGCAGTGTGGAATCTGGCTGGTGTTGGCTTATTATTGGTTAGCTATAGGTGTGTTTTTGAAGGCAGATGCAGAATAATCTATAGAATATTGGATTAAATATTCACTAATCTTTAATCAAGAACACACTTCTTTTCCCAACATTTCGTTTAGCAAAGTTTATGAAACAATCAAAATATCAGCTTTTTTGACCAATGCAGAGGCTAAAAGTTCTATCCAGTGTAATCTGTGAACTAAACGACCAAAATTATTATTTTCAAAATGTAAAAAAAAAAAAATCAAATAGACATATGTTATTGTTGAATGAATGTAAGAGTATTTAGCCTTAGAACAATATGATACAAGTTCACGGTGCTGTGCTGTCTAGGCCAGCGGTTCTCACCGTGGGGTCTGGGGACCACCAGGGGTCCTTGAGGGGGTTCCGGGGGGTCCCCAGCAAATTGATGAATTAAAATTAAAATTCACCATTATGAATGTAGAAGAATGACTGTTCTGATCATAGTTTCACTCTTATCTCTCTACCTACAATACAGACAATCATGGAATTTTGGACAAAATCATATCTAACAATAAAAATATTCTCAGATTCGGGTCCAAGAGGGAAAATCTCATCAAATGGGGGTCGGGGGCCCTAATGTGGACTAGATTAGGGGTCCTTGAAATAAAAAAGGTTGAGAATCACTAGTCTAAGCTACTGCTCTATCCATTGATTTCTTAATACATCCATGGACGTCATTGTTCTTTTTACTCTCCAAGTTCAGTGGAGAGTTTTAGTGTCCCATGGTCTAAATGCTGTTTCAGAGATTTTCCCACCCTGAGAAGAGTCACATTTTGGGAGGAGATACACAATACCAAGTTCAGTAGTATTGCAGACCAAACAGTGGTTCTCAGCATCCTGTGTGCCATTCCTCCTAACTGCCACTAGGGGCAGATAGGCTAACAGTGAGTGAGTTACTTTCTGGATCCATGAGGTTTTTTCGCATCAGAAAAAAAAAAAGAAAAAATCCATTATAGTCATACTCAATGTGTTCTATATTTTCCAGTCTGTGTTTGACATGTGAATGAGCCTCTCATGCTTTATTCATCCTCCCCTGCCACAGCATTAATGTGTCTTGTAGTAAGCCTCTTATTATGAATGACCATAATTTGCATGAAAGGGAATATGATTCGTACATGACCGCGGTGGATATCTGAAGGCACAAATAGCAATAGCAATCATAGACATGTGATGTGAAATATTGCGTTTCCCGACTTCTCACAAATTCTTTTTTAAAATGAAAACATAAACCGAGCAGAGATGGAGCTGTGAAGCGATGGAGCCCAGGTTTTCTTACAGTTTTTAGTATCCTGTGTGGTAGATAGGGGGTGGGAGGGTTAAGGTAGGCTCAGGATGGGGGGGTGGGGGGGAGTTAAGGTAATACCCTCCAATACCTTCTCCCTCGACCCGGCAGGCAGAGTGGGTCCCAGATGGCCGGCAGCCAAGCTCCTTTAGTGGCTACGACAATAGTGAAGCAGCCATTGTATTCCATATGGTCAAGAACCAAAGCTTTTTCCATGATGGGACTTAGTGACAAACGCACACACTCGCTTATTAGCCCATATGGTCCCGGGCCGAGCTTCTTTAGTGGTCGCCTGCCCCTTTGGGCAAGGACGTCACACTATGAGCCCGCCTGTTACTGTTTGATGCCGATATCTTTTGGATTGTCTTGTTTTTTTTCGTTTTTTTTAATGACAAGTATTTAATGTCTTTATTCTTGTCAGGGTGGAAAAAATCTCTGAAACTGCATTTAGACCATAAGACACGAATACTCTCCATTGAAATCCAGCATAATAAGAAGAATAATAATATATAAGAAGAAGAAGACATATTCATACATACTTGATTGGAATCTGATGACAATGTCTGATTAGAATCAGTTCAGGTTAAAAGCTCCCCATAGATCAGTGATTCTCAACCTTTTTCATATCAAGGACCCCTAATTTAGTCCACATTAGAGCCACGGACCCCCATTTTATCTCTTGGACCCAAACCTGAGAATATTTTTTATTGTTGGATATGATTTTGTCCAGAATTCCATGACTATCTGTATTGTAGGTAGAGAGAGAACAGTGAAACTATGATCAAAACAGTCATTCTTCTACATTCTATAATTGTGTTAACTTCATGTAAATTAAACAGGACAGAAGTTTAACAAATTCTTCATTTTTCTGGGGACCCCCTGGAACCCCCTCAAGGACCTCTTGTGGTCCCCGGACCCCACGTTGAGAACCGCTGCCCATAGACAACCAGCAGGGTTTTCCCGGCTCACAAAGAGGCTTAGGTGGCCGGCCTGGCTTTGTCATCACAGCTAATTTAACAACCAATTACCTTCTTCTATTCTTAATAAAAAGCACCATATTGGTTAAATATATCAGTGTGACCCTACTGTCCAGTTTCTCCTGGTGTCTTGCAACACCCCCCCATGTTAAAATCAGGCTCCACTGAATCCATGGTGTCAGAATTAGGTTAGAGTGAATGACAAGCCGTAAAGTTCATTGTGGCATCTCTTAGTCTTCTGGCACATTCTGTAACACATTGGTGTCAGAAGGAGTGTAGGGGGGGCGTGCAGAGCTGTTACATCCCTACTGGGCATCAACATGTGTTTTGCCCCCTCTGCATCCTTCTACACTTACCCTAATGTCAGAATTTCCTAGTTGTGGGGCAGTTTTAGTCTCCGATCCCATGGCAAAAGTGTCCCACAACTAAGAAATGATGTCATCTGTCATGCTTTTCAACACTGCTGAACTGTCTACTGTCTAAGCAATGTGAGCAGTGACATTTGATGCATTGTTTAAGTCGGTTGTCAGGTCAGCAGGGATGTCGGGGCTAAGCAGTCTTTGGCCAGGTTGGGTGATATGATCTGAGCCATGTCATCTCTGTAATCACCAGCCTGTTGAGACAAACTGTCAAACTGCCTCTACCATGGCTGAGGCTTGGTGGTCAAGTGCAACTTAAGTGTGTTTTTTTTTTCCAATCACCAGGTTGTATACAGCTCTTTATCTTTGGTGTCTCTTGAAAATGTATGGGTTTCTACTTTTACTTGATGATTTACTATGATTTTGCATATGAACATTGGTAATATGAATTGATGTGAACCCACTTGATATGAATGTGATTTGCTTCATCTGTTGCCCCCAAGCATCGCAAGGTTGCACACCACCATATATTGTGATCAAGATTATTTATCACAATTATTGTCTCGGTCTCAGGAAATACAATTATTTTATTGCACTTTTGCACCTTAATAAGCTATATTGTCCCTTTTTCATTTTTTTTCAGTGCAGTAGCCTATTTGTCCAAGCAGCAGTGGCTAGAAAATCTTGTTTTCACTCTTACTGTCTTGCTCTTGTTTTTACAAAATCCAAATACTAATTTACTAATAATTACTTTGGGTCACAGCTTCAAGAATCCGTACTCGTTTGTGGTCACCTGGTTTAAAACCAAAGTATCTGCAAATGACAGATGATGATCTGCTTTTAGGAACCAAAACATTGTTTTCAGTAGGGCTGGGCGATATGGTTAAAATCAATATCAGGATAATCATATGGATTTTTTTTCGATAACGATATACATCACGATATGGCTCACGGGTGCCTAAATGTCTTTGAGTGACAGATGCATAAGGCAAAAACCAAAAAGGTAGATACTGAGAGAGACATATAATCCCACACTGTCCACACTTACATAATACTTTATTGCAACGTTTCAGTCATAGGACCTTCATCGGGCAAACGTGTGTGTGATGCTTACCTGATGAAGGTCCTATGACCGAAACATTGCAATAAAGTATTATGCAAGTGTAGACAGTGTGCGGTTTTTAAGTAAAATGTGCTTGTTCTCATCAGTTTAGACAGCAGAACTGTATGTCACGATATCCGAAAATCACCATATCGTGACAATATGATTCCACTGAAAGACGATAAATGATAATATTGAATTATCGCCCCAGCTCTAGTTTTCAGGATGTTTCTCTCCAACTTCGGGCCGATCCGTTCTTGTCCACTTGGCTCGTTGGCACATTTTACCAAAGATTGTCTATGTAAGGTTTCTCCGCCTGCTTCTCCATCTTAACTTTAGTTTTGGTCACATGGGTGCACGTTGCGCATTCAAAGGTTGTGATTGGCCACGCATAATGGAAGCGCTTGATACACCACACCAGGAATTTAAGGGGAATTGAAAATCTAATAAACGCTTGAAAATCACTGAATTACATAATTATCAATCATGGAAACATAAAATCGCGATATACGATTGTTTACAATTCATTTTGCAGCTCTAGACTAAAGCATTTTTTCTGTCATAAAATACATGCTACTTAAAAATACCCTCGCTGTCGAGTGTGACCTCATTCTTTTGAATAGATCTTTGATACCAGGGTAACACACTGCCTGGTCTGAGCACAGTGACCCATCTACAACCCACGCCTGGCTCTCCACTGTCCACAGCAACTCACACCTTCACTTATCTATGTGTCTACACAGCATTTTGAGCAAATCAGATCAGTTGTCTTTTGATGTAATACCATCATTCCTTTCTATTTATTTATATTTGCTGTGCCCTCCTCTCCTTGTCCAGAATCTGCGCTTCAGAACGGCCAGTTGTGTACGTACAGTATATCGAGTTAAACTGAGAATACTGACAGGTGAGATCAGTCATCATAGCTTTAGCAAAGGCATGTTCTCCTTTCCTAACTGTACAGTCTGTTCTCTAACTATATAGTCCATCTATTGTAGACATAGATGGACTAACAATTCCCTGCTAAAGGTGAATTTCTTTGTCCCTACTAAGTTTCAGGGACTCCGGGTTGCACACAAGTTTATGCTGAGTTACTTTTGTGGGTGTCTGTGTGCATCCGGGTTGGCCGATTCGGACAAATACATCGGGGATCGAGGGTGCGGCTGAACCCAGTGCCGCCGGAAAGTCCCTTGCTGTTTTCTGGCCGACATAAATGACCTTGATGTTTGGTCATTTAAAATGTAGCCTAGTGCAAGGCACACGGACGGGGAAGCAGATGCTCAAGTTGATTTAAAATGTATTTAGAGCCAGAGTTTTCCTCAGGGTGCTTTGTGCCACCACTTCCTACTGGGAATGTAGTTTTTTTTCTTGACTGCCAGGACTTGTACCATAATTTTAAAACGTAAAAATGCCCCTACCATGCCTACACCATGCACACTGGTTAGCCTACTTGTGATTGGCAATATATGCGAAGACGATTGGTTGACAAGAGGATGTACACCGTCACCCGACTCAAGTGTGCATGCGCCGCAGGGAGTCTGTTGATGTAAAGCCCAGAGAGCATGTCCATTCAGCTCTTGGCATGGCAGCAGCAGCGTTTGGCCCCGAGCCAGCAGGCATCTTTATTACATTAAATCTATCTAGGGTTGCCTGGACGGCTGCCATAGGTCCCAGCTATGTGTCTGAAAACACCGGCCTGGCCCGGCGGACAAGCCACAGGGGTAAAGGATGAGGGATCCACTGATATGGGTTTCTCAAAGGCTGATACAGATACTTTTGGATTGAAGCTGTTGATAACTATTTTGTGCCGGTATTCAATATCCTTACAATTGCCCATTTTGATGTCAAAACATTCTTTTCATTGGATACTAAAATTCTCCATTGAAATCCAGAATAACGGTAATTACATTCATGCATACTTGTTTGTATTCTGGTTAAAATGTTGCATTAGAATCAGTTCAGGTTAAGGTCTTCCCATAGACCAGTGACTCTCAACCTTTTTCATATCAAGGACCCCTCATTCAGTCCACATTAGGGCCACGGACCCCCATTTGATGAGATTTTGTCCCTCAGACCCAAATCTGAGAATATAATCTTTATTGTTTGATATGATTTTGCCCAGAATTCCATGACTATCTGTATTGTAGGTAGAGAGATAACAGCTATGATCAAAACAGTCATTCTTCTGCATTCTCTAATGTGTTAACTTCTTGTAAATGAAATAATGCTTAAGTTTAACAACTCATCAGTTTGCTGGGGACCCCCTGGAACCCCCTCAAGGACCCCTGGACCCCACATTGAGAACCACTGCCATAGACAACCAGTGTAGTATTGATCAATTCTACAATAAATATGTAATCAATCAAACTGCATCATAATCATCATATCAGAGGTGGACGACACTGAATGGACCAAGTACGATTTTGATCTCTATTTTGATCTAACCCTTGCCAGGACACAGAGGGCATGACAGATCATTGTGGGAGTTTTTCAGCCAACAAGCAGCAAGAAAAGCTGTTACAACAGAACAGAGTCACTGGAGCTCAAGTTCATTGCAGGGCAGATGCTTGCCAACACCGAGCTTGAACCCCGTCAGAACGATATTGGTCTGAGTTAGGCTATCTATCTAAGAGTGAGAGAGAACGTTTTTAAAATCCCCATCTCACATCTGATAATTTTCTTCTTTTGTCACAGTCAGTTTATCAATTCTTGGCCATTCATCATTGTCGAGTCAGAATTAACCAATATATCACTGGGCCAGTGGTTACAACTGTGGGGCCAGTGTGTCAAGCCCTCTATTAGATTTTATGTATTAAAACATTAATCAGTATATTAATGCACACAGAGCACAACTGTTAGGGTCTCTGCTGCAGCCTGGCTGTAGGCTGGAAACTCCCACATCCATCAAAATCAAACCCCTTGATTTTATCCCAGAAATGTCCTTAATTTCTCATTACATAAACATTAATTATTCATTAAAAATAACATAGTTTTAAAAAAGTAAGGTTAGTGTCATGGATTTTTAAGGGATTTATTCATGGGTTGCTTCGTGGAGACAATTTAAGGGATTTTTTATGCCTTTTGTGCAGGTTTACAAGGTTATTAATGAGTTATTAATGGAAAGTTCCTGTCTCCCTGAATTTTACATTAAATTAGAAAGTAAGCAGTCAAACATTAAGGGGTGTTTAAGGTGGTTTTGATGGGGTCTCCTCCATTAATTACCCACCAATAACACCTTAACTCATTTTAAGCTGATTTTGCATGAATTAAGGGGTGAATTAATGTAAATGTAAGGTTATTTTAAGGGACTACTGGTTCGTAGAGCATCCAGTAGACCGCTCCTTTGCATGCACATATACATACGCATACGCACACAGACCCACAGACACACACACACACATACATGCACACGTATGCACAAAAGCCATCTCTTTCAGGGTGTAGCCTGTGAATGAGGTTGTTGGCTTTGGAAATGTGCTGACTCGGCTGTAGAAAAGGCTGTGGTGCCCCTGTATGGTTTTTAAAGAGCAGACTCGGACTCCCAAACCGAGCGGCATCTATCTGCCGTTCCCAAGTCCGACCGCACCCAGAGAACGGAAGGATCTTCAAGGGGGTCTTTGGTTAGGCTAGTGGCTCTAAATTGATCCTTGATACCGCAAAGAACTCTCTGATTTGTTCAAATAAAAAGTGAAAATGAGCTGAGCTTAGATGTTTCTCTGAGGGTGAAATGACAAATGTTTGTCTGATTCCTGATATTTGAATGACGCACACCCTGTCACTCAACAGTAGGACATACTGAACTAGCCTTTTTACTTACTCTTCCGGTTGGAGTGTGACGTAATAGAAATATGACGAATATGATGAATATATGTGAATAAGGTCAATTAAAAGTATTTTGAACCCTGCTGTCAGTATGTTATCTTGAAAAAATTGTAAAAAATCTAGCTTTCTGTCAATAGTTGTGTTCTATTTGGATAGGAACTATTTTTTCTCAAAGACACACTACCTTCTAAGCCGGTGTAAGCGTCCACGAGAGCCAGAAGCATCCAAAAATAACAGAGTTTTTTTTACAATTTTTTGTGTTTTGCAAAACAACGTTATCATAGTTTTCAAAGACTTTGGCGTATGCCCCTAGGTTTATATTGCAGTAGAGTAGGAGGGGGCCACCCGGTGTTACTGGGCGGGTGGAGCAGGCAGCTAGTGAAGTTATGGTTTCTAGTAATAGGGATCATGACATTTGACATGATCACATGATGACATTTGGGCCCAGAGTTCAAAATACTGAACTATTCCTTTAAATATAGGCCTGCAGCAATCTCTTTCTCTTTATCCCTGTCCATCTGCTTTTCTCAGTGTTATCATTAGCGAGTTAGTATTGTAACAAGGGGTTCCACTGGCAGGGCCGGACTAACCAACCACAGGGCCCCTGGGCACACATGTCCAGTTGGGCCCCCCACCTCTCGGTATGCACAAACAATACAAACGTAAACCTTTTACAGGTTCAAAGTAATCTGAAACTCAGCTTTAGCTATTCCAAACTGCCATTCCTTCTATCTAGAGCCCATTCAATTTGAGAGTGGTAACATTCGTCCAACCCCAAGGCAAGCTTTAGTTCCTAGTTTTAGGTGGTGGGACTTCCCTTTGTTTACATTTGGATTGCCGGTTGTGGCTTTAAGGAGGCGAGGTGATAGGTGGTGAGAATAAAGGACCAAAAAAAAAGTTAAATGTTGAAATTTATTGAAAAGGTTTGACTGTCTGTACCTAGACCCCCCCTGCCCCACCAGTATATTATTAGTGCTCTGCATCTTAGCTGGATGATACTCACTAAATGCACTGCTCATAAAGAAAAAGGAGACTTACAGGGAATTCTTCACGCAAATTATTTTTGCAATTATTTCCTATCAGACATTGTTGGACAAAATGGACTACTTGCCCCCCCCCCCCCCCCCCCCGATGCACAAATTGATGGACATATCTCTGCATATCTCAAAGATATCAGTGCTTGGATGTCTGTGCACCACCTCAAGCTCAATCTTGAAAAGACGGAGCTACTCTTCCTTCCAGGGAAAGATTGCCCTCTCACAGACCTCTCCATCTCCATTGACAAACACCACTGTGTTACCCTCTCAGACTGCCAAGAACCTCGGAGTGATCCTGGAAATCCAGCTGTCCTACTCTGCCTACATTGCAGCGACAACCCACTCCGTTATCCCTCTACAACATCCGCAAAATTTGACCATTCCTTACGAGGGAAGTGGCACAACTCCTGGTCCAGGCACTCCTCATCTCCCGCCTGGACTACTGCAACGTTCTTCTGGCCGGGCTACCTGCCTCTGCCATCAGACCTTTACAGCGCGTGTTCAACCAACCAAAATTCTCTCACGTCACTCCCCTCTTCCGGTCGCTTCACTGGCTTCCCATCTCTGCACGCATCAAATTCAAGACACTGGTACTCGCCTACAGGGCATTACATCAGACTGCCCCCCCCTATCTGCAATCTCTGGTCAGGTTCCAAACCTCGCCTCGTTCCCTCCGCTCCTCTACCCTTGCAGGTCGCCTCACCCCTCCATCGCTACGTGGGCTCAGAAGTCGCTCATCCCGGTCAGGACTCTTCTCATCCCTGGCGCCACAATGGTGGAACGAGCTCCCCCCTTCTGTCAGAACGGCCGAATCACTGTCCATCTTTCGGCGGAGACTAAAGACACATCTCTTCAGGTTACACGTGGACCCTTCTTGAACTAACCTATCTTCTTACCCTTCTTAAACTTTAAAGAAAAAAAAAATGTCAACAAATGCTACTTATTCCTATTAAAAGTCTCACAAAATTAAGTTAATTTTGATAGTTTGGACCGGGTGGCGTTGCGGCTAGCGAATGAAGCTAGCCTGCCAGCCGCTCCAAAGGTGCGGTCTGGCAGTTAGTGATGACGGTTCGTTGAAGAGGTGCTGGTTGGTAGGAACAGACGCGGTTCGCCTCCCGCTGAAGCTAGCCTGCCAGCCAGGGGCCTACAAAAAGGTGGTCTGGCAGTCCTGATTGAGGTGCGGTTCGCGTCCCGCTGAAGCCAACCTGCCAGCCGCTCCAAAGGTGCGGTCTGGCAGTTAGCGATGGCGGGTCGTTGAAGAGCTGGTGGTTGGTACAAAGAAACGCAAACCCGTCACCCAGTCCAAACTATCAAAATTAACAAAAAAAAAACAAAAACTAATAAATCTAGGTTCACCAGCTACTTTTCCTGAATTTCCCCAAGGGCATTAATGCTATCTTATCTTATCTTATAGGTTTGTAGGCCCTTGTCAAAGTCTACAGTAAGAGCTTTACTAGGGGCTCCAGGGAATGTGCTGGGTACTGCTGCTGCAGCAGTACTTTTAAGCCAGATGGTAGTAGTCATAGCGGCAAGCAACAACACTGCTGCTACTACTACAGCTGCTGCAGCAGTATAGGCCTAGTAGTGGTAGTTCCAGTAGTTCTCATTACAGATATCTGAAATATTTTAAAGTAGCCTTTTGGCTAGTCATAATGTAATGAGAGATATTGTAAATTAGCATTTAAGATATCTCTCATTACTTTATGACCAACCGAAATGCTAATTTAAGATATCTCTAATTACATTATGACTAGTCAAAACGCTAATGTAAGATATCTCTAGTTACATTATGTCTAGCTAAAATGCTAAATTAAGGTATCTTTTATTACATTATGACTAGTCAAAACGCTAATTTAAGATATCTCTAGTTACATTATGTCTAGCTAAAATGCTAATTCAAGATATCTTTTATTACATTATGACTAGTCAAAATGCTAGAGGTATCGAACACAAGGCAGAGTCCAGTTTGGGATATGATTGGCATGCTTGTTGATTGATGACATGTGGTTTCGATAGTGAATGTCCCGTATCACAAACAAACTCAATGAGATTGAAAATGAGATCCATTTTGTTTTGTATTGCCCACATTAACACGATTTAAGAATGAGACTGTTTAATAAAGTGGAGCCTGGTCATGAAATTTCTGGTAATCATGGAATTTAGAGAGGTGGATTGGAGACAGGGAAAGTCAGGGAACATCAGTGAATTTTACAAATGTGTCAGTTGGAAGTAGTGGAAACCAGACTTTAGAAAAGTGTTAACAAACCAGAAAGGAAGAACATCTCACATTGAATGGAAGCACTCTGACTTCGTTCTGGAACGTCATGGAATTTGCATAAGAGCCATGGTGGGAACCCTGTGTAACGCAGTTCTAGCCTCAAATCAAAGACTTATGTCTTGGCTGGTCTTTAGGGTATTGGAGGAAAGGGTTGACGGCCGCTGGTTGGCTGGTTTTTAGATTTCTTCCTCTTTTTTCTCTCTCTGCTTTTCATTTTCGTCTTCAGAGTTAGAGATCTGCTAGAGGCTTGTCATTAAAGAGATTCCAATAGAAAGCCAATAGCCAATAGAAAGTTCAGCATGTTCCTATTTGCCCCTGGACTGGACCACACACACACACACACACACACACACACACACACACACACACACACACACACACACACACACCCTCATCACAGAACTGTACCACACTCTCTTGCAACACAATGTACAGATTAGCAAGCAATTAGCTTGGCCTCTCCTCCCCTCTTTTCTCCTCCTCTTCCTCTCCTCCCCTCTTTCCTTCTCTTCCTCTCGTCTCTTCCTCTCCTTTCCTCCTCCTCTTTCTCTCTTTTTCTTCCTCTGCCTCTTCCTCCTCCTCTCCTTATACCACTCACTCATATAATTCAATTCAGTTCATTTTTATTTTTTTTGATGAGTTCATAACTGTAAGCATTCTCTGGCTCTGTGTTTTACTAGCAGCCCTCCTCACCAGCACCACTTACTCCACTACAGTATTAGGGCATGATTAGGGTTTGAAGGGGTGAATGAAGGATTGAAAGAGTGAAAGGAGGAATGCCAGAGCCACCCAGTCAAGTGGATGGGAAAGCCTCTTAGAGCGTTTGGATCTGAGCCGGCTTCAAAGTAGCCAGTATACCAGGAAGGACTGGCACTGCAGCAACAACAGTCTCCTCCGAAGCACTCTGATGGAGATCCAAGGCTCGAGTGAACGCAGTGAATGTTATGAATGCGAGGGATTAGGTCAGCCGCTGAGTTTCAAAGTAGCCCAGAGTCACAAGACGAGACTCTCAACGACAATGCGTTTTCATGTTTCCCCACAGTGAAATCAGGGGGGCGAAGGGGTGGGCGGTGCCGGTTGTTAAAGACCCTATAGACAACTTTTTTGCTTTAACTTATCATTATGAAGTTGATTGCACAGTGTAATGGCTATAGAATAATGACACCATCTGCGTTTAGATTGATTCCCTATAAGCCTCGCTTTCACTATGCAATTCTGCCACCGAGTACGATCTCCCGGGAGAACGAAGGCTCGACTTACGACACAAAGGACGTGCGTCATCCATTGCGCAACCAAAAGAGGAATAGGATAGGTTTTCCTCTGCCTTACTCTGCCTTTATCATAGCACTGAGATCGGGGTTTCTAGTTCAAATTGGGATTCTTCCCCTGGACAATCAGTGTAGTATTGATTAATTCTACAATAAATATGTAATCAGTGAAACTATCATATCCATCATGTCAGAGGTGAATGACACTGACTGTCCGATATCTGATTTTTAATAGAATTTAAACTAATTTTGGCTCCATATAAAAGTTGAATCCTACAGGACACCGTTGACAGCCATAGCTTTTAGACTGCACACACACACATACAAACCTTTGAATATGTTACGTCAATACTCTATCACTTGCTCTCACACACTTTTGATTGCGCACACACACATGGCCGTACACCTGGTGGTTGTTGGCAGTGTCCATATGTGTGTCAAAGGTGAGGCAAAAGGTAATTATCTAGCTAATGAGATTGAAGGGAATGAGTTTAAGTGGTCTACGTCACTCCGTCACTCTTTCTGGTCTGTCATTCTTTCTAGTCCGTCACTCTTTCTGGTCTATGGTGCAGTTTGATTGATTACATATATGTGGAATTGATCAAATCAATACTATAATGGTAGTCTAATTGAATTCCGTGACCTGAATTGATTCCAATGAGACATTTTGATCAAATGCCATAAGTATGCCTTAATACAATAACTTTACTTGTAGAGCAGCTTTTCAAAAACAAAGTTTTAAAGACATTACATAAAAAAAGATATTGAGAGTTAAAGAGAATTCCATGAAATATTTCAATAATGAATTACTCAAAAAAAGAACAAAGCATTAAGAGTCTAGGAGTTATAACAGACAGCAATAAAAAAAAAAAAGGTTTTAAGAAGAGATTTAAAAGACTAAACGGACTTAGCTAGACCAAAACCCATATTGGTCAAACCCAAGAACCTAGTTTCAGTTATTTTTGTGGACAGATATATTTCTGTGCATAGGAAAAAAATACAGAACTTGCAGATGTGGTCATGTGCATTTACTAGCTGTTGACCAGAAATTTCAGATGCAGGAACCAAATGTACAGATAAAGTGATAATGTGTCAGGACCACGTGCACTGATGTCTGATCTCATATTATTTCTAAATGGCGGTGGCATTCGTAGCTCCCAGCTCCTTCTGCCCCATGACTCTCACATGAGGCCAGCTGAGGATGAAGCAGCCCAGTCCAGGCCTCCAGGCCCCAGCACTGCTCTTCATGCTGTGTACTCTCCGATAGAAGGCCTTTATGGCTTCTACAGACCGTTTATTCATGGGGTTTTTATCAGCGATCGGACATGTTCTGTTCTAGCCCTTGACCGTGCTCATAGTTTCTTGATGGATGAATTTGTCTCAGCCTAGATGTCCCTTTTGCCCCCATTTTGCAGGCCAGTTTGTTCAAGTGGCAATGAGTAAGGTTTTACTGTCCAATGAATGTTCATCCCTTGCTTCTGCCACTGTGTATCAATTTCCACACATCCACATTGTTTTTCTAAAAATATTTTCTAGGAGTCCAAAAAAAGAAAGAACAAATAAACATCTGAGGGGAGAAGTGACCATGGTTTCTGTGAGGGATCGGATTGGGAAAAGTAACCTCTACCATATATGAGAGAGAGAGAAAGGAGAGAGAGAGCAAGAGAGAGAGAGAGACTGACCCATCAGAGCACTGATATGCAATAAAATGTTCTTTGTGTTCTTTCCAATTTGTTGTAAATGGTCAGATTTAGATAAAATAAGTTGAAGACATTTTATTTTTTATTGAAATTTACTCCGTTTACGATGTCATAAACACAATCTGAATCAACAAGTAACTCTCAATTCTTTTTCATGTTTTATTGAAGACTTTTTTTTAAGCATTCAAAGCCTGGGCTGGAAAAAAAGTATGTGAACTTTTAAAACTTAAAACGGACTTCTGTTAAAGGGGGTAATCGGAGTCGGGTCAATGTGATGACATTCAGATATGGGTTGGAGATGCCCAGCCCTATCAAAAAAAAAAGCCACTAATTTGGTTACCAACAGAGTCTGCTCTTCACAACAGAGATCTGTTGAAGTGAAACATGCCCGGAGAGATTTCAAGAGATTCCAGAGAAGTCTCAGAAGAAGGGTTGTTGAAGCTCATGAGGCTGGAAAGGGCTATAAAAGCATCTCTAAATATAGACTTGGGCCTCCATCAGTCGACAGTCAGGCAGATAAATGGAACAAATGGAACAAATTCAGCACTGTTGCTGCTCTCCCTAGGAGTGGGCGCTCTGCAAAGATCACTGCCACACAAATCTCAAGGAGGCGACAAAGAACTCTAGGGCATCAGCTCAGGCTCTGCAGGAATCTCTCGCACTTGCTAATGTCTGTTTTCATGAGTTCACAATAAGAAAAGCATCAGACAGGAGTGGTGTTCATGGAAGGAAACCACTGCTCTTGAAAATAAAAACCATGGCTGCCTGTCTCAAGTTTGCTAAAGACCACCTGGATGTTCCTCAATGCTATTGGAACATTCTGTCGACAGATGAGACAAAGGTTGAAAATGTTAACAAAAAGGGAATCCAACACCAGAACCCCAAACCCCAACACCCAACCGTGAAGCATGCTACAGGGAGCATCATGGTTTGGGGCTGCTTCACTGCCTCGGGGTCTGGACAGCTTGCAGTTATTGAAGGATCAATGAATTCCAATTTGTTTCAGGAAGTTCAACAGGAGAATACCAGGGTAACTGTTATCTGAAAATTCAAAGAGATTGGGTCACGCAGCATGGCAATGACCCTAAGAACAGAAGTAAATCTACAACAGAAGGGCTTAAACTGATGAAAACTTACATTGTGGAATGGCCAAGAGTCCTGTGGCATGAGCTGAATCGAGCCGTTCATGCCAAGACATCCCAAAGATATCAATGAACCGAAAGAGGAATGGTACAAAATACCTCCCAACCATTGTAAAGGTCTGGTCAGCAGCTACAGGAAACGTTTGAGGTTATTGCTGCCAAAGGAGATTCCACCAGTCACTAAACTCTAAACATTCACATACTTTTTCCATCCAAGGCTGTCAGTGTTTAAACAAGGTCTTTGATAAAAACATGGAAAAGTACAATTGTTTCTGTGTTACTTGTTTGTTCAGATTGCGTCAGAAAATCAGACCACATTTTGGGAGTAATTACTACAGGATTTTTTCCCCCCCAACTGTATATCCACGGGTGTTGATAGGGTTGTTGATCAATGCCAATTGTTCAACGCTTTCCAACCTCCGCCCTGAGTTTTGCAATAAAAACTCCCCCCATCCATTGGATTTTCAAGACACTCCCCAACCCCCCTCCCAAAGAACAACTTTAAGATTTCTGCTTTCAAGAATCCCATTTATTCCCAAGTATTTTTCTTCGGAAGCGAAATAGACAGTGTAAGAAAATACTGACAAACTATCATTTTCTTAAGACTAAACTTAAGAAAAACGTATCCAAACACATATTATTACGCCGCTGGTGATGTTTGAACCGTTCATACAACGGTTTTTCATCGACATTTCGGCAGAATAAATTTCTTGAATTTCAAATCGCCCCCATAACCAACAAAAGATGACATTTTTTGTCAAAAAACTTTCTTGGTAAAGTTGGTAAATACGCTGGCTAACCATGGATGTAGAGGCTAACTGGCTGTGCAGCATCAGTGTCAACAGAGCGGCCGGATGTCAGTCACTAGGGATTGGTTAGGGGAAAATCAACCATTTAGCCTGAGGCAAGTGTATCCTTAATTGGGAACAAATTTTAATTATTCGAAATTTGTAATAATAATTAGATTGAACTATAATAAATGAGAATTAATTCTTCTAAGGCACTTACTCTATGTGTCTTGATTATCATGTCTGAATAACTTCTATATTTTAGGCCTCAATGCAGTGTTATTGTGGCACTCCCTTGCTATGTTGGCAGAGGGTTCGTTCAGTGTGTCCTGATGCTGCCAGGGGATGTTTTCATATTCCAGCCCCACATTGCCATACTACATTGCCTAATGTACAATTAGTCCTATCTATTCCATTGATGAGACCTTTGCCTACAGATTTTTCATCTCTGAAAGCCATGGTGAGCAGAGCAGACCAGGTCATCAATCTCTGAACCCATCGTCTATCGGTCTGACGACGATTAGACTCTGGGGGCGACGGCCAATATTTTAGGGTTTCCGGTGTAGCCAGCGGACATCCGGGCCAAGACTTCCTCTTCCGTGCGCCGGTCATTGTTTACAGTCCGATTAGCAACTGGAGACGCGAGAATGGAGTCGGAGTTGAGAGACGACGTCTCATATGCAGATTCCTGTTTATAGAGATTAGCCCAAATGTCATCTGGACCTAAAACACCCACAAAAAGTATCGATGTTTGTGTATAGTGTGGAGAAACTTTCGACTCTCGCGTCTCAAGTTGCTAATCGGACTGTTAACAGTGACCGTGTTTCCTCTCTGAGCTTTGTCCTTCTAGCTGAGGACTTTCAAAGCCTCACTACAGTTCCGATTCCACTGCAGGGTCAAGTCAACACAGCAGTTGTATTTTCTGTATCCTACATTAATAGTGCACTGTAAATAAAATGTAGTGTTATATGTATATGCCGTCTATGTGTAATGGTTACCAAAGTCTTCATTCCAAATAATCATTATGTTATTGAATAGTCTGAAAATTACCACCCATCAAGTGCCAAATACTGGTAAACTTTAACTTTCTGGTAACTTTTTGAGACAGTAACATTTGAATGGCTCCATTATATACAGTCTTTGGCCTTTGTCTGTTTTCAAACTTTGTCCCTGCTGGCCACCATACACTGTCTCTGACTGTCAGACAATCAAACCAAGGCAAAACAATGCCACTGTATCAAACAGGCTCCTGATTCCCCGATATGCTGCTCTATACTGAACTTCCTGAATGGTTAACCAGCCGAACGTTAGTTGAAACTTAACGTTATTCCCATGTAACGACACATAGCAGGTGTAAGGCCACCTGAAACCAAGACAAAAAAAGATCCATTGTGTAAGTGAGAGCAAGTTTTAACGTCTGCTCTTTTTTTTACATCTGGTCTTTCTCTTTATTGGATTTTTCAGACAGGACCTGTCAGTATACAAAGTAGCATCGAAAATGGGTGGAATGAAAATTGTGAAAAATCTATATTAATTTTGCCCGGTAAAAATTGTTCTTGGCAGGTACATTTTGTTTGTTTACCAGCCCTTTGCAGGTGTGCCAACAAGTTAATTTTGGACACCAATACAGGAGTGATGTTGGTGTCTGGTTTTTGCATTCATGAGCTGCAGTTGTGGAGTGTCCGTGTGAGTGAGTGTGTGTCGGTCTTGGCTGTGGATGGGTCAAATGCAGCCTGGCCACTGCTACTGATTATTGGAGCATCGACTGCCAACAGTAGCCAGAGGGGAGGGCTGATGTGGACTTGTCATCTCCATCACCGACTTGATTTGAGAGGATTCCCCTGGGCAACACACACACACACACACACACACACACACGTGCACACACAGCGCTGTGCGGTTCTCACAACACCTTCCAGCCTGCATTGAAATTGGGTCAGGCCACAAAAGCAGGCAGTGGTGATGGAGAGAAGCGAGGGGGGAAAAATGGTGGGGAGGGGTTTGAATTAGGGTTTTGAATGAGATGAAAATATGTCAAATGCAAAAATGTAATAAAACCTGAAATACATGCGGGAGGGAGGAAGCCTATCAAATGACACAGAAGAGCTGGGAAGACACAGTAAGATGGAACTTGTTTCATACCAGAGCTTTGCTAAAGTCTACTAGTCAAATTTAAAGTTGCACTAGCCGATTTTGTACATCAGCGGTAGGGTTGAACGATTTTGAAAAAATATCTAATTGCGATTATTTTGACTGATATTGCAATTGCGATATGATTTGCAATATTAGAGGAAAACGTATTAAAGTTATTACGGTGTGATCTTTGCAGGGATCTGTACCAAACAAAGATGTTTTCTTAAGTCTGTAGAATATGATGTGTAGACCAGGACATCTCTGCAGCATGACACTATTTAATTTAAAATGGTATTTTGACACAAATATTGCGCCTCCTGCGATTTGAAAATTGCAGTAGGCCATATTGCGATTTTGCTAAAAATTTTGATTAATTGTTCAGCCCTAATCAGCGGCCACGAATGGCAATTTGAATAACTGTTTGAATTTTGAAAACTACAATTCCTAGAAGTCCTGTAAGGTGACATCAGTGAACGAAATGTATTCGTCCTGTGAAAGTGAAAATCCACGTGTGAATTCAAAGCACGTGCTTTTTTTGGACACGTGGGTTTTCATATGTGAACAGTTTTTTCTCATGTTGTACTCTGACATCCCATATATTTTTACTTCAGATGTGGAAAATTTGAATTCATAGGTTAAAAGTGTTTTTGTTTATTTTTCACATTTTCACCTGATATGACAATATTTCACATGTGACAACTGAATTTTACATGCAGAGACAATTCACGTGTAAAAAATATCATGGGAAATTCCACATGTTCACATTTGAAAAAACCAACATGTGTCCAAAAAGCACATGTGCAGTGAATTCACATGTGATTTTTTTTTTCTAAGGGTGGGTACTACTACTACACTATACACAGAACTTCCACCTCCAGCCACTACCCAACCAAATCACATCGGTAGCGCCTCTAGAGGTCATTTGTTTTGTGGGGTTAAAGTTGAAATTTTGTTAAGTTTGGGTGTAAAAAATTTTTAAGGCAGTGTGCATTGCTTTTGATTGAAAGCGCAACACATTTTTACATAAAAACCATGCCTTAGTACAGCTTTAAATTCGGGCTCCAGCGAATCTATGGTGTCGAAATGAGACTGGACTGAATGACAAGCCGTAAAGTTCGTTGTGGCATTTCTCAGTCTTCTGGCATGTTCTTTAACACAATGGTGTCAGAAGGACTGTAGGGGATGTGCAAAGGTGTTTGTGCAGTTACTTCCTTACCTATAAAACATGGCCGTTTTTCTTTGGCAGCATGGTGCTAAAAGTAGGCTGTTGTGCATACGCATTTGAGTCGTCTCCTCTGCATATTCTACAATTACACTTACTTGAATGTCCGATTTTCTGAGGTGTGGGCCAGTTTAGCCCACCGATACTGTGGATTTGTCATCTGTCATCCTCTTAAAATCTTGCCCCCTGCAGGAGTCATTCCTATGTTCCCAGGGTCCTATGTTCCCCAGTTCTACATATGTGCTCTCCCAGGGTCCTATGTTCCCAGGGTCCTATGTTACCAGGGTCCTATGTTCCCAAGGTCCTATGTTACCAGGGTCCTATGTTCCCCAGCTCTATATAGCACATAATGGGAACCTGAAAAAGATGTTCCCCAGCTCTGTATTCGCTTAATGTGGTTAGTTAGGGTTAGGGTTAGGGTTTAACATACTGTAGGACCCTGGGAACATAGGACCCTGGGAGAGCACATATGTAGAACTGGGGAACATAGGACCCTGGGAACATAGGACCCTGGGAGAGCACATATGTAGAACTGGGGAACATAGGACCCTGGGAATATAGGACCTTTTGTCATGTTCCTATTATGTGCCATATAAATCTGGGGAACATAAGACCCTGGGAACATAGATACACTCCCCTACTGCAGCTTTAAGTTCCCCGTAATCTTTATTTCGAGATGTACTGACGGTCCTCTCCTCTCCCCAGGGGGAAGTTTGCCGTGGTCAGAAAGTGCGTGGAGAAATGCACGGGTCGCGAGTACGCCGCAAAGTTCATGAGGAAGAGGCGGAAAGGCCAGGACTGCCGGACGGAGATCATCCACGAGATCGCGGTGCTGGAGCTGGCCACGGCCAGCCAGCGGGTGGTGGACCTCCACCAGGTCTACGAGATGGCCTCCGAGATGGTGCTGGTGCTGGAGTTGTGAGTATCGAACCCAGACAGGGAAAAACACCTCGCCACGTACTGACAAAAGCCGTCTTTCTGTCCAACTGTAAAGCGAATTTTAAGCAAAAAAAAAAAAAATGTGCAACAAATGTGTTTACTGCAACTAGGCTGAAGAAAATACACGTAAAAAAGCACATCCATGAAAATTTGCTTTTCAAGATTTGATTAGTCTTGGACAAGTTGTTACTGTTCTTTATTATCACATAATTTTGGCCATATTTCATGCTGCCTTAAGACAAAAACAAACAATTGCACTAGCAATATTCTTGGCAATATAATTATGAATTTGACAAATGTGTTTCCATTGCCATTAATCAAATTTTTTTATTGTCAAAAAGCGTTTCCACCTCAAAGGAGCATAAAAACATTTTTGCGATATTGAGAAACTTTATCAAAATTTGCTTTTACTGTCCAGCTTTTCAAATTTGATACATCGACCTTGGATGGAAACCCAGCTATAGACTCACTCACGCACTGGGCATAAAAAACACAAACGCACTGATTGCACATTAAACAAACACACACATGCGCAAACATCCACATGCTGGATAGATTGGCTGTGTTGTACTATTGGATGTCGTTGGTGAAACAAATGCCATGAAACAGCATCAGTAGACACAGAGACCAACTGAATTTGAACAGAATGCCTTTTTCAAGAACTTTTTCTGTTTTTTTGGTTTGTTTTCCATCACTTTCATGTTAATTTGGACTGTTTTCCCACGCATGCACTGCGATTAAAGATATTTTTTTAATCCATTTTGCCATACCTCTCACTCCCATTCAATTCCAAACACCATAGAAACCAACTCCCGAGACTTCCAGTTTGGTCGGTAAAGTTAATCCACCACTGTGAATGAGAAGCCAACAAATGCTAATAGATGAATGCGTGCATCCAGAAATCCATCGTAGAAGAGGCAGAGAAGCCTCAATAGACCAGAATCCAATGCAGCCATAAGGGGCATGACCCAATGTCCCAATGTTCACAAACTAGTCAGCTATAGGGCTGAACAATTAATCAAAATTTTATCAAAATCGCAATATGGCCTACTGCAATTTTCAAATTGCAGGAGGCGCAATATTTGTTAAAGGCGAAATGTGTCAAAATACCATTTTAAATTAAATATTCTACAGACTTAAGAAAACATCTTTGTTTGGTACAGATCCCCGCAAAAATCACACCATAATCATTTTAATACGTTTTTCAATGAAAATGAGAATAATGATGTAAAAATGATCATTCCCTCTGATATCGCAAATCATATCGCAATTGCAATATCAGTCAAAATAATCGCAATTAGATATTTTTTCAAAATCGTTCAGCCCTAGAATCCACTGAACATCACAGATTAGTGATATATACCCATGTAAGAGTATCTGAGGTTGGAATTTTCCTTAAAAGACCCTATCTGCTATATCATTTACCACCGTGTGATGCTACGTACTATGATGTCTGCTCTGAATTTCAGTCATATAGATTAATGCCAGGCCAAAAATATTGGTTTCCCCTTCACTACATCCTTGGTTGGCCATAGAAAGACAGAATTGTATATGAGTGACCGTTTCAAAGGGAACGTGTGAGAGGAAAATAGAGACAGAAAAGCTGAAATGTTTTAGTCCTGGAGGGCTTCGGGCCAAACTCTCATGCTCCACCGAACACTAGCTATTCCCGCAATGTGCCTCGCCTGTGTCCCCCCTATACACAAACACACACACACACACACACACACACAAACACACATTGTGTTTGTGGGATATGGGTGCGATTGACTGACATATTGAGTCTTCTGGTCAAGAGGTGAAGGGGAGAGCAGGGAGGACTGACAGTCGCTTAGCTTAATAAATCTATCAGTCACACTGGTTAAATATCTACTGTAGAGTCCAGTTATTAAAATGGACATGTAGGGAGGAAAAGAAAAATGATCACACACACACACACACACACACATCCAAGCGTCCTACTATACCCAGTGTGTGGACTACAGTAGCTCCACCAGTTGTCCATGATCTCATCTCCCTGGTCACGTTATGCCTGGCCCCTGCTTGACCTGGTTCCCATAGCGTGTTTGTGTGTGTGTGTGTGTGTGTGTGTGTGTGTGTGTGTGTGTGTGTGTGTGCGTAGAGGTCATAAGCAATGAATGACAGCTGATCCGGACTGTCTCAGTCGCTTTTGATTTAGCGGCGTGCCTTCAAGTGTTAGAACAACACAGATGTGTGTGTGTGTGTGTGTGTGTGTGTGTGTGTGTGTAATTTTGGCACGCCAGGCTGATCGAGAAGCACCCCCCACCCATCACCCCCCCCTCGCAGTGTGACTGGCATGTGCCCTATTGGATTTTGCCAGTATCTATCGCCATAGCGAGACCCACCGATACTACACACTCTCACACACACACACACACACACACACACACACACACACACACAGTCATTCAAACAGTTGAGCGCATGCCACTAAATCAGATGCTATTGGTAGAGTCTGGATCAGCTTTCATCTATCGTTTATGACCTCTACACACACACACACACACACATATACATATACTGTATATATTTAAACATATCCATGAGATTACAATACCATTGGTTATGCCAGTGTTTTCATTACATGGACACACAATTCCCTATTTGTTTGAAAGAGAAACAGACCTTTTTATTTTCACTTCATGACATCATTTGCTTCGCTGTCTTCCTAAGTTGTTCTAGCTGGTATGTTTCAGTCGGCTGAGCTAGTTTGACCCAGGAAGCCCTTTTTTTTTTTTCATTGTAGGGTGGACTATAGATCTGTCTCCATCCGTTCGTCCATCACACCCGATATATCAGACACCACCGATCAGGTTCCAGCATTTTCAATTTGACACTAGCTGCCCCAAGGGTCGACTGCATCATTTGTACGATCGACCGATATGGGGCACCACAAACGCCAAAAAGCAAATACTAGCAGATAATACAAATGGTCCTACAAATGTATTATATACTTGAAACACTGAGCTGAGCACGAGCTGAGATTATATTGAGTGGAAAGTCCTCCCTTTTCTGAACGAAACAAGGTATAACACTCCAAGGTTTGATATACATTTGATTGAAAAAGAAAAAAAAATCTCAAGGAAAGAAAACACCCCTCATTATATTGCCAAGTATCAGATCAACCAAGCCCTAAAAGATCTGGCTATGGACGATGATGATGATGATGATGATGATGAGGAGGAAGTAGCTGAGGAAGATGACTAAAGGCTGAAGACAATTGAAAAGAAAAAGGACAGCTGCTTTTTTGAAAAATGCTTTATTTTCCATTTTATTGTATTTTTTTAGTTATACAGTAGGCCATCTTGCTGTGAAATGTAAATGCAAGTTATCAAGTTACCCCCCCACTCGCTAAAATTGGATTACATTTCTGTTTACGGCGGACCGTAGTCCCGAATTGTATTCCGTATTAAAACGAACAGACGTGGCCGAGCCGGGGGGAGAGGATAGAGGAGCCGGCGAGGCTTAGTCAGCGTTAGCGTTAGGGGATAATTGATTAGCCTGGTAGATTAGAAGCCAAGCTACGAAAGGACAAGGACTACCCCACTAGAGCCAGGGACACACTCTTTTCCACAACTCTATTATGGCTGATTGGGTTTACAGTAAATAACAAGACCATAGTCACTAGGGATGGGGGACATGGGGTTGAATATGCTAAGGCTGGGCGATATGGTTGAAATCAATATCATGATAATCAAAAGGATTTTTCTCAATATCAATATATATCACGATATGGTTCATGTATGCAAAATCACGTTAAATAATCAAATTAATGTTCATCTCATTGAACCGAATGGTGATGTTAGGTGTGTCAAAACAGAAATATTCAAATAATATTCCTACCATACCTCATTTTATCAGAGTTTTTAAGTAAAATTTGCTTGTCATCATCAATTCAGACAGCAGAAATGTGTGTCACGATATCAAAATATCTTCATATCATCACGATATGATTCCACTGAAAGACGGTAAACGATAATATTGAATTATCGCCCAGCCCTAGTTAAAGCTGCCAATCGCCGATATTTTATGCTGATATTCAGTATCTTTAAATTTGACCATTTTCTTGCCCAAAATAAAAAAGTATTCATCTTGAGTTAGGGTGAAGAAGCCTCTAAAACATTTACAGTTGCCATGTTTTATTTCAACAAGTCTGTTATTTCATTCTGTCTGTTCATTCTGTTCGTAGCGTTTTACAGGATTATGTGCTGTCAGTGGCCATACAATGCAGTCTGCCCTGTTAAGAAGATCCCATAAATGCCCCTTAAATGCTCCAGCCCCCCCACCCCACTCCTCCCCCACCTTAGTCCCATAATCCCAATCCCAAAGGCATTGTTCACAAATTGGATAATCCAAGTTTAACCGGCGCACTGAATGGGGATACATCAATGTAGCAGCCACTTGAAATCACCACTCAACCATCTAGTAACGCCCTAGCAACCATATATTCAATTTTTATTCATTAGTTAATTGATAATCCGAATTGTTTTATCTCCTCCTGCTTGTTTTTGCTTTCCTTTTATTATCATATTCCTATTTCTATTGCTTTATTTAAGTCCTTTGCTGTTCTTTCATCTGTAAAGCAGCTTTGTAAACTCTGTTTTTGAAAAAAAAATAAAGAATATTATTAAAACATTCATGCATGCACATGTGGAATCCGATCAAAATGTCTGTAATACACAACCAATATAGTATTGATCAATTTGACAGTAAATATGGAATCAATCAAACTGCATCATATCCATATCATATCAGAGGTGGACGATACTGTCTGGTCCATATCTGATTTTTTTAATAAAAGACCATATCAGCTCAATATATCGGCACAGTGAGATGTCACTCTAACCCTGACACACACACACACACACACACACACACACACACACACACACACACCCAGAGGAAGCTACAAAAATCCATTCACCGCCTGCTGAAAATAAAGGGATGAGTGCCGGATGGAAGCGATCCCCCGTGTGATTGCCAGGGCTCGTGTCAGCACCATTCAAACCCCCCTTCTCTCCTTTCATTTCCCCCCCCCCCCCCCCCCCTCTACATTTTTTTTTTTTTTTTTTTTTTTAATATGGAAGGGAAATAGAGCGGAATGCATTCAGTCTTTCTGGGGAGGGATGTTGTTAACAGACTCTCTTGTCTGTTTTTTTTTTTTTCTCTCTCTCTCTCTCTCTCTCTCTCTCCTCGTCTTTTCTTTCCCCCCCCCCCCGACAGCTGACGGATATTTCGGGGGCAGTGGGGCAAATGGCGAAAGAACAAGGGGGTAGAGGGGAGGAGCGGATGGGGATGAGGATTCGACTTGACATTATAGGAAGCTATTCATACCGAAAGGGGCCAGGGATCTTATTCATGCTGGTAAAGAGAGAAAGAAAGAGAGAGAGAGAGAGAGACGGGTGAGGGAGAAAACAGATAGAAGGCATATAGAGAGAGAGAGAGAATGAATGAGGGAGAGCGACATAGGGAGCTACATGGCCTCATTGCCTGGCCGAGCTCCAGCAGGAGAGTTCATTATGTCAGCTGAGCTGGGTCGCTCGCACGTGACCGGCCCGAAGCGTGGTCGCTCGCCCAGAGAGAGAGAGGGGGGGGGGGGGGAGAGAGAGGGGGGTGATGCTGCATTCACATCCAGTGGAATGACTTTATGGTTCAAAACAACAACTTGCTTGGGAGCGTTTATGCGTTTCGAAAACTCGTTTAAAAGCATTAGGACAGTGATTCTCAACCTTTTCCATATCAAGGACCCCTAATTTAGTCCACATTAGAGCCACGGACCCCCATTTGATGAGTATTTGTCTCTCAGACCCAAATCTGAGAATATTTTTATTGCCAGATATGATTTTGTCTAGAATCCCATGACTATCTGTATTGTAGGTAGAGAGATAACAGAGAAACTATGATCAAAACAGTCATTCTTCTACATTCTCTAACTGTGTTAACTTCTTGTAAATGAAATAATGCTGAAGTTTAACAATTCATCAATTTGCTGGGGACCCCCTGGAACCCCCTCAAGGACCCCTGGTGGTCCCCGGACCCCACGTTGAGAACCACTGCATTAGGATGCCCACGATTGAAGGTTTTTGTCGACTTTTGGTCGCTCCTGATGAGCTTTTTCACACTTGACACACATGAACTTAGTGATGATACATTTGAGTTTGTGTTTTATAGCAAAGCAAAACATTGCAATGTCCAGCACAAACCAAAAATCCAGCAACTACCGTCCTATCCATCATATCAGAGGTGGAAAGTAACTAAGTACATTTACTCGAATACTGCACTTAAGTACAATTTTGAGGTACTTGTACTTTACTTGAGTATTACCATTTGATGCTACTTTATACTTCTACTCCACTACATTTCAGAGGGAAATATTGTACTTTTTACTCCACTACCTTTATTTAGTTACTAGTTACTTTGCAGATTCAGATTATTAATACAAAATATAATCAACTAATAAATGGTGATGTATTATTATAGATTACTGTAAGCTACCCAGCAGTATATAAAGTAGTGGAAATCAGCCCCACCTTTTCCAGCTGCAACATTAAAGTGATGCTTACACATTAATGCATCAATAATTATAATTCAATAATATAATATATACTGTATTATTCTGAAATGGTCCATTCTGCATAATGAGTACTTACTTTTGTTGCTTTAGTACATTTTGATGCTAATACTTTTGTACTTTTACTTAAGTAACATTTTGAATGCAGGACTTTTACTTGTAACAAAGTATTTTTATACTGTGGTATTTCTACTTTTACTTAAGTAAAAGATCTGAGTAATTCTTCCACCACTGATCATATCAGAGGTGGACAACACTAACTGGACCCAGATCCCGTTTTTTAATAAAAAGGACAATATCGGCGAACTGATGTATCGTTTAAGAAGTCAAGAATTATGTCTTCTATCTGTGTGTTTCAGTCATTTTTGTCTCTCTCTGCACCCCATAGTAGTTCACCCCACCCCTTCCCGCTCCCCACACCCCCCCCGTCATTATTAGTGTGTGTGTTTGTGTTTACCGTACGACTGAAGCAGGTCAGATACGAAGAGGATTATTTAGGTCAGCTGCCGCTCACATTTTTTTTTTTTTTTTTTTTTTTTTTTCCCTCCCCCGCTTCCTCGTAGATCGTCCCGTGGGCCGAGCGCGACTGGCGGGGCCGATCAAAGCCGGATCGATCGCGGTTCCCACGGCGACATCGATTTCATTAATTACATTAGCAGCACGCCGCAATCAAACCTCTGACCGCCCTCTGGCCCGCGTGAACCCGACCTCTCACGAAGGCTTCAAAGCCACTCTGTCAGGCTCCGACAGAGAGATACAGGCAACCGGGCCGATCTGCTTTTGTTTCATCGTTTGAATGGAGCTTGTTTTGTGTTTTTTTTGTTCTGTTTTTGTTTGTTGTTGTTTTGTTTTTTTACATAGTTCATTTCTGCCAGAGAGGCTGACCCATTTTAGTGAGGCTACTCGGTCACTGGGGTCTTCATTCAAAATGTCCAGTTGATTAGCTTACCTCTATTTGAACTGCTGAATTGTCTTTTGAAGGCCGATAATACTGTTTTGGACTGAAGCTGCTGATCGCCAATCAGTTGTTATTGTTATAAATTAACACGTATTCAGTGTTTACCCCAGGATTTTATTTTTGTCATGTTGGAAAATCCTGGAACAGCATTTATATCATGGGCCACTAAAACTCCCCATTTCAATCCAGGACAATGATAATAACATAACCCGCTTCAATGGGCTGGGCGATATGGTTGAAATCAATATCATGATAATCATAAGGATTTTTCTCGTTATTGATATATATCACGATATGGTTCATGTATGCAAAATCACGTTAAATAATCAAATTAATGTTCATCTCGTTTAACCGAATGGTAATGTTAGGTGTGATGTCAAACAAAACAGAAATATTCAAATAGTATTCCTACCATACCTCATTTTATGAGAGTTTTTAAGTAAAATTTGCTTGTCATCATCAATTTAGACAGCAGAAATGTGTGTCTTCTCAGATTTGGGTCTGAGAGACAAAATCTCATCTAATGGGGGTCCGTGGCCCTAATGTGGACTAAATTAGGGGTCCTTGATATGAAAAAGGTTGAGAACCACTGGATTAGACCATATTTGATTTTTAATAAAAGGCTAAGATTGGCCCCATATATCGGTCTAACCCTGCTGATAACACAACCCCAATGGGATCTTACACATCAGAATGTGTACAGAATAATATGCCTGTGTAATTATTGTATTTCCAGTCTTTAAGTTAAGTTCCTATGTACTATAACTTCCAAAGCAGACACACAGGGAGTGAGGTGTTGTTGTTTTCTGTGCTACACATTGGATCAGATGCAGTCTGATCCTCAGAGGAATGAACTTACATTCCACATACACGTGCCGAAAGCAGCTGTGTGTGTGTGTATGTGTGTGTCTGTGTGTGTGTGTAAGCATCAGATTAGAAGGGGTTTCCCCCCACTGCCCAGACATTCTCTCATCTCTCATTCTTTCATACTCTGACCTAATTATGAATTGGACTCATTCTCCTCTCCTCATGTTCCCTGGTTTTACTCCCCATATTCTCTCTCTCTCTCCTTCTCTTGCTCTCTCATTTGGAAGCAGTAGGTCACAATTTCTGGCCCCACAAACAAGGCAGTCTGTGTGGGGTTAGACGGGTGTGTGTGTCTGTGTGTCTGTGTTAGAGTTGGACAGTAACCAAATTTCATTTTTGACTCACTACTCACTACCATAGGCTTCCAGTGTATCCGAAGACTCACTGTGGAGGACCAAATGTGACACAGTAATATGATATTGAATAAATTTTTGAAGAATTAAGAAAAATCACGGCAAAGTTGAAGCTTCATTAATAACTACTGTACAGATTTTTGAGATCAAATATGATTGTAAGACCTTTCTATAAATGAGGCACATGGTTCTCTATCAGAAATACTAGGTGAGTGTTGCACTGTGGAGCTATGAATGAAGATATTATTATTTGGTTAATGTGAGAACAGCAACATTGTACAGGGTTGATGTGGTGGTTGAACCTGCTGCCTATGGTCATATAAAACTTGAAAATCACAAATCCCAGAAGTCACAAAACTCAAGATGCATTTTTTTTTATATAATAACACTACATTCATAGCTTAATTGAAGCATAAATAAAATTGTATGACACATGGTGTTAGAACACATTTTCCAACATGGTTGAACAAATAAGTTGACCATTTCTGGGGGGAAATAATTAACCTTCAAAAAAAGTCTGTGATGAGAAGCCTTCTCTATATTCCACCAGCAACAGTGTTTTTCAAGTCAGAGACATAGCTTATTTTTAGTCTTCCAAATGGGAGTCATTCCTATGTTCCCAGGGTCCTATGTTCCCAGGGTCCTATGTTCCCAAGGTCCTATGTTACCAGGGTCCTATGTTCCCAAGGTCCTATGTTACCAGGGTCCTATGTTCCCAGGGTCCTATGTTCCCAGGGTCCTATGTTCCCAAGGTCCTATGTTACCAGGGTCCTATGTTCCCAGGGTCCTATGTTCCCAGGGTCCTATATTCCCCAGCTCTATATAGCACATAATAGGAACCTGAAAAAGATGTCCCCCAATCGCTTAATATGGTTAGTTAGGGTTAGGGTTAAACATAGGACCCTAGGAACATAGGACCCTGGGAGAGCACATATGTAGAACTGGGGAACATAGGACCCTTTGTCATGTTCCCATTATGTGCCATATAAATCTGGGTAACATAGGACCCTAGGAACATAGGACCCTGGGAACAGAGATACGCTCCCAAAGTAGTTACTAAAGTTCAGTCAGACAACTCGTAAAACAGATTTATTGACAATGAATGCATATAGATACAGAGTTCAGTATGGAGTCTTGTTTCTGATCCCTGTGCGCATACACAGGGTTTTTCCTGGCTCAAAATGAGGCAGAGGTGGTACTTTAATCCTGATCATGTGCACACTTATACGCGTACCTCCCTTAGGCTAAGGTACGAAGAATGCCGTTTGTCCCAGTTAACGGCCATGCCATTTACAGTAGGCCATTTGTAGCTGGATTCCTCCTATACAACAGTAAGAACTTTTGCCTCAAGTCCATGCCAGGTGGGTCAAAAGGCTCCGGAGTTCAAACCACAGTAAGAGCTAAGATAATTTTTCCAGCATATGTCGTTGGGAGTCTGACCATGTGGTCGGGAGTGTTTCAACAGATTCTCAGTAGCAGCAGGAGGGATCATTACAGAAACCACCACTCTACTTTTGGTCACTGCCTCTTGTCCATGTACAGTTACTGTACTGTAGAAGACTCATGTTGAATCTGCACACTCAGAGGAGAGACTCACTGATGCATAGTTTTAGTTTACGTTTCTAGCAGCGGTGTGACCAAGTCAACTTTGCTCGAGTCCCAAGTCTTGAGGCACAAGTCCCAAGTCGGTCTCAAGTCTTGAGGCACAAGTCTCAAGTGTTGAGGCACAAGTCCCAAGTCGGTCTCAAGTCTTGAGGCAACGAGTCCCAAGTCGGTCTCAAGTCTGGAGGCACGAGTCCCAAGTCGGTCTCAGGTCTTGAGGAACAAGTCTCAAGTCAAGTCCAAGTCAGGTCCATGTCATTAATGTCAAATTTCAAGTCTGTAATGTAATGTACAGACTGTTACATAATGTAAATGTAAAACAGCAAGTCAAGTCAAATGTAAAACAGCAAGTCAAGTCAGAACAAATCAAGAGTCCAGTATCAATTTAATATCTTAAAGAAAACTAAATATCTAGGACTTTTCAATGCAATATGGTTTTAATAGGATAAAAACTTGGTAAGAGCATCATGAGTTTGATTTCTAGAATCAGTTTCAACTTCAATAAATTCAATCATTCCATACAAATTCAGAAAACAGAATTTAAATTCAGTTGTCTGCTGGAACAAATCTCATCACTTTCAATCTAAGTCATTTTACACAAACACAAGATCTCAAGTCAAGACTTTAGAAACCTTTTCAAGTCATCAAAGTACAAGTCGGAGTCAAGTCCCAAGTCACCAGAACCCAAGTCAAGTCTCGAGTCCAAGTCGTGGGTCTTGAGTCCCCACCTTTGGTTTCTAGAATTTTAAATTCTAGTGTCATTTTACAGCATTCTCAATTTCAATTTGACTTTGACAATTCCAAAAAGTCTTATACGTGCTTATACGTTGCAGATGTGATCTTAGATGTGAATGTGTTCAAGCTGAGATGAAAATGTGTTCAACTTTCATGACCAAAGAGCAAAAGGGACACCGATATATGGTGTTCAAAAACTTCTTGCGAACTTCTCCCTGAACTTCTAACACAAGGCTTCAGTTTGAACCTCCAGGCTGTATTACCGGTGTTTTCATTCTCTTTAGTCACACTGAAGTCGCTCTTCTTCTCACCTTCAAAAAACCAAAACACACTTGTTCACCCTCCACTTCCTCTCCACCTTCCTCCCCTCCTCCCGGATAAAAACCTAATTCATCGGCACCCTGAGGGGACGCCTTGTCTATTCCTGACTGCCCTCTCTCTCTTCGTTCATCCACCCCACCCCCCCCACCCCCTTCCATACCTCCTGCTAATTGAGTTTATCCATCAAGGGTTTATCTCAGGGCGAAGGAAATGAAGCGTAATTTGGTCGCACCCCTGCCGAGTTTAGAGCGAGGAGCGTACGGCGGTGGTTTTAGTCGTTCTGATTGGTTCCGGACCGTCTTTCTTTCGCCGTTTCATTTCCTTTCATAATCGCTACCTTGTTTTCCTTTTCGCGGCTGCGATCGGAGGAGTGGAGCGCGGAGATGAAGCGATAGGCCGACGGTACAAATGACCATATTCAAGCGAAGCTCATAATTAGTTTGCTATCTCTGGAGGTGCTCTGCTATTTCTGCCACTGCCTCCAGCAAGTCTTAACACACACACACACACACACTTACGCATGGATAGTGATTTATTGCCGTGGTGTCCTGTGAGATTCGCTTCTGAATCTTTAAAGCTGCACAAGCTTTTGCATGTAAGGAGCTCCAAATGGCAGCGAGAGGTAAAATGTTTGAACTTCCAATACCTGGAAATCCTGTGAGGTGATATCAGTAAACTGCACCCCTAATGGACCCCTAATTTAGTACACATTAGAGCCCCTGACTCCCATTTTTATAAGATTTTGTCTCTCAAACCCAAATCTGAGAATATTTGTATAGTCAGATATGATTTTGTCCAGAATTCCATGACTATCTGTATTGTAGGTAGAGAGATAACAGAGAAACTATGATCAAAACAGTCATTCTTCTACATTCTTTAGCTCTCCAATTGTGTCAAACTTCTTGTAAATGAAATAATGGTGAAGTTTAACAGATAATCAATTTGCTGGGGACCCCCTGGAACTCCCTCAAGGACCCCTGGTGGTCCCCGGGCCCCACGTTGAGAACCACTGCTTTATACCAAAGGATACCAAAGGGACAAGAGAAGCCAAAGATCTAATATTTAAGGCAGGGGGGTCTCTGCATTGAACCCCTAGATGGCAGTGTTGCATATAGTGTTGCTTCAGATTTATTGTGAACCCTGTATGCATGGCTCTCCACATTAGGCTACATCACCATTTATGTATACAATACCATATTTGCTCCAAGACTGATTGAATCATTGTATTAATGCTTTATTTCTTATAATTTGTTGGAGGATTTCCATAACACTTACCACTAACAGCTGTATACATAAAATAAACACAAAAAAGGCTATAGTGCAGCCATGGGTAGTCTTGGTACTGGACCTGTCTAGCAGCTTCTACACCAGTGGTTCTCAACATGGGGTCCGGGGACCCCCAGGGGTCCTTGAGGGCATCCCAGGGGGTCCCCAGCAAATTGATGAATTGTTAAACTTCATTATTTTGTCATTTTAGAATGACTATTTTGATCATAGTTTCACTGTTATCTCTCTAACTACAATAAAGATAGTCATAGAGTTCTGGACAAAATCATATAAAATGGACATTATGCCATACCAGTTTAATTAGATGTTTAATGGATTCCTGCTTATAAGTGAAGTGAGTGAGCAAAAACAGACAATTCAAATAATAGAATATTAACTTGATAACGAATAAGAAAACAAATAATAAAACCTAAAAAACTGCCACAATATGACGGTTTGTGTGATTGACCTTAACCCTAACCACGGCAGCCCTACTGATATATCTATCTAACCCCAATTACCTCCAGACCTCAGATCAGCTTAATGGTGTTGTCGGGTAGTGTCAAGGCGAAGCATGACTTCTTCTCCCCTGTGGAATACCTAAAGGCTAGACCGATATGTGGGGCCGATATTGGTCTTTCATTAAAACTCAGATATGGCAACCTCTGATACACTGAACATGATGCAGTTTGATTGATTATATATTTATTGTAGAATTGATCACACACTCACACATACTACACTGTTGTCTATGGAAAGGCCTTAACCTAGCACTATCATGTTGGGTTTCAGTGGAGAGTTTTGGGGTCCCATGATGGTCTAAATGCTGTTTCAGAGGCTTTTCCACCCTCACAAGAATACTATTCTAGGGGAGTACTTGGAATATTCAGTCAATAGTCTTCACTATTAACTATCTAATTAAGGGAAAATGCCCAAAAATATAATCTTTTTTCTTCACATTTTTTGTTCAGTGCTCCGGTTTGTTGGTCAGGTACATTGTGCAGCTTTGAGATGTCAAGGAATAATATTGACTTCCATTGACCTCCATCCATTTCTGTGTGTTTGTTTGTGTGTGTGTGTGTGTACACAGTGCGGCGGGAGGTGAGATCTTCAACCAGTGTGTGTCAGAGCGGGAGGAGGAGGCCTTCAGTGAGGAGGACGTGAAGAGGCTAATGAGGCAGATCCTGGAGGGAGTCACCTTCCTCCACCAGAACAACGTAGTACACCTCGACCTGAAGGTCAGCGGACACACTCACACACACACACACACACTCTTTGATTAGTCCATCTTATTTTGTATAGGCATTCAGATAAGATAAAGCTGTATTGATCCCCGTGGGGAAATTATATCATTACATAGGATGCAGCAAAGTAAAATAGGATATGAATAAGAAATGGGAGTTCTCTATTGCAGTGGTTCTCAACGTGGGGTCCAGGGACCACCAGGGGTCCTTGAGGGGGTTCCAGGGGGTCCCCAGCAAATTGATGAATTGTTAAACTTCACCATTATTTCATTTATAAGAAGTTAACACAATTAGAGAATGTAGAAGAATGACTATCTTGATCATAGTTTCACTGTTATGTCTCTACCCACAATACAAATAGTCATGGAATTCTGGATAAAATCAATGCAATCATGCAGATTTGGATATATGCGGTTTTCCTTCCTAGTACTAACATATTTGATCTGCGTCTGTCAGCCTCAGAACATCCTGCTGACTAGCGATGCACCTCTGGGCGACATTAAGATCGTGGACTTCGGTCTCTCCAGGATGGTCTGCAGCCATCAGGAGCTCAGGGAGATTATGGGAACTCCGGAGTACGTTGGTGAGTTGGCGCTCAATCCCAACTTCAACCACCTTTGCATTGATTTAATTATTAATAATAACTGGTATGTTTCTGTATGTCTTTGCAGCTCCCGAAATCCTGAATTATGAGCCCATAAGCACAGCAACAGATATGTGGTAAGAAAGCTTCCATGTTCCATGTTCATATGATAAGCTGAATAGGTTTGCTATGTTAATTCCAGGGATGCCATGTAAATTCTAGGGCTGATGTGACGATCTTACATCATCACCAGTTAAAAAATTATGATTTGCCTTTACATTAAGATCATAGACATCCTGATATTTTCTAGTAGCTATAACCCAGGTATTATTTCTATTCCCAACTTTCACTATAGCCTACTATTTACATTCACTGCTTTCACCAAACTTTTTACACAAGTAACTTTCCTACCAGCCTGAAAGTTTAACATTTCCTGGCTCAGCATCTTATTTGAATGCATAGCAAAAAAGGCCTTCTGCTGCCTTCAAGTGCTGTTGGAAATACCATAATTACAAGTTGACTTGAGCGACCTGGTGGTAAATACTGGGAAACATTGTAATGAAAGGATATAATAAAGCAAAAGTTGAGATTTTTTTTGTGATACCCGAGTTGCTCGGATGTGTGGAGAGCATGGAAGACAAGTCAATAACTGATGGTTAAAGTGATGCATTTTATTATTATGTTATTGTTTGGGATTCTGTAGAAATAATTAGCGTCGATGTATGTTTCTTTCACTCTTTGATTAACTTTTAGCTGTCACCTATTTTTGTTTTTAATAAATTAAATTCACTTACACAATGTGCCTTTTCTCCTGTTCAAAGACGGGAGTTGGGAAATACCTTGCAAAAAAGGTTTTATTATTATTATTATTATTATTTATTTGAGTCTTACTTTCATTTATGACTCAAAGCAGTGCAGTGAAACTAGAACTTGTTAAAACAGGTCTGAAAATCTGTTAAAAGTCATTATTTAACTTAATAAACCAATTTTACTTTTATGACATTTTATTTTCTTGTTGGCACTTGCTACAAAGAGTACTATACTGCTACAATTTGGGTTGTACTTTTCAGTAACTTAATAGTTAGTTAATGCTTAATAAGCATTAGTTAACCTTTAATTAACAGTTAACTAATGTGTAATTTACTAATGGTGTTCATGTTAATTAAGGTATTAATTTATACATGATTTAATAGTTTATAAAGATGACTGTTAAATAATGTATAAATGAATACCTTAGTTAACATGAACACCATTAGTAATAATGCTTATTAAGCATTAACTAACCCTTAACTTAGTGACCTTTATTGTAAAGTGTTACCAAATACTGCAATGCATATTGTGAATCATTCAATTATCTGAAAGTACTCCCTTTTGCTGTAGGAGTGTCAGAGTGCTAAACCTTGCTCTGTGCTCTCTGTTCAGGAGTATCGGGGTTTTGGCCTACGTGATGCTGACGGGAATCTCTCCGTTCCTGGGCGAGGACAAGCAGGAGACGTTCCTGAACATCTCCCAGCTCAACGTCAGCTACACCGAGGAGGAGCTGCAGCAGCTGGACCGGGCCGCCCTGGCCTTCATCCAGACGCTGCTCCGCAAACAGCCACAGTCAGTCAAGAGACATGAAACTTTTAGACAGAGAGGCCCTTGTTCATTCATCTCAACAGTGATAGCATTGATTGTGTTCAAAAGTTTGTCACTTACTTTGCTGTAGAGCTTTACTTTCCTCCCAGTTCGCCAGTTGCACTGTTCTCCAATACACACTCAAGAATCAAAGCAAGCTCCACAACAGTTGAACCCAAAAAGTGATGAAAACACGTCTTTTCAATATATATTTCACTTCATAATCATGTAAGAAGAGGCATTAAGTCATTAAAATGGTGGATTACTCATTTTGAGGATAGGGAAAAAAAAGTCTACAATTTTGATATATTGGCAAGATTGTATGTAGTCCATGGGCCAGGCCAGATATCAGTACCATCTGAGTGGGCAAAACCTTACCTATACTAAATTGTTTATAGGGTCAATATAAGTAAATTAATATATGATATCCTTTCCACAGGAGCAGCTTTTCATATTTATTGGACATTTTGTTATTTTCCCCTATTAGCGCCTGTAGGAGATTTTGTTGTTGGTGCTATTCTTGTTTTCTTTCCCCCAATATAAATTATTTCTAAATAAATTATGTAATTGAAAATATACAGTATATTTAATATGACATCAAATTAGCATATGACGTCATCTGGCAGCATTTTGAGCAGCCTATTGTTACTTGGAAGAGTTGGCAACACTGAACTGTCTCAATTTACCTGAACAAACTTGGTTTCTGGCTTTGTTAGCTAGCTAACTAGCCAGCAGGCTAATAATTTAGCAAAACAACTGATGCTGATGTTAATGTGACTACTAGCCACTGTCACTAGCTTCTACTAGATATGTTAGCAAGGGTGCAAATCAGATTTGTTAACAGCAAGACAGCTGACCAGATACTATGGTTAGCTAGCTAATGAGCTGGCATTATCTAAACACAAACTCAGTCAGATATATCAGTGGTGAAATGATCAAAAACAGCACAGAAATTAATTAAAATTTATTCTTGACCTGGCAATCCGGCTAGCATTATTTCACATAGCATACTCTGATATACAGTAGCATGACATGGCTAACTGGTTTGTTCATTATCTAGGCTAACCTCTACAAAATATATGATATGCCATGACAAGCCTGGCTAGTTTAATCAATATCTAGCCTTTATATAGCATATAATATGGCATGACAAGCCTGGCTAGTTTGGTCACTATCTAACCTCTTCATTGCATGCTGTACAATAATATAGGATGATAAGCCAGATTTGTAATGATTTTCACCTCTGCTAACACTTTTCATTATCCTTGTAGTAGGACAGGAGGGCATAAAGCTCTTCTGATTGTATGATTGTTAAGCTTATGGGTATTGTAGTAGTTGTCATGGAAGCATCATTAACGGGTGATGAAAAAGCTTATTTCTCAATATGGATGTTGAAACATTCATTAAAGATAGATAGTTTATTGTCCTCAGTGAGGATAATCTTTTGCTTGATGACAGTTGCAGTTACACAATGAGACGTTTTCCTACCCATTGGAAGACACTTAGCCTACTTGATGCCGCAAATATCACCAACAGGTGAATGGTTGGTTAATGTGGGGAAAAAAACTCTTCCAGAATGACAGTAACATGTGACATTCCAGCTCTGTTCATCTGTCTGTCTGTGTGTCCTCAGGGATCGGGCCACAGCAGAGCAGTGTCTCCAGCACCCCTGGCTTCAGTCCTCGGAGCCTCAGAAGACCCAGACGGTCAAGGAGATCCTCCCGGCGGAGGTCCAAGACGCATCCAGCGCCACCAGCAGCGCCGCCAGCAGCCCCGAACCTCCCGCCAGCCCGACCGGGGGCGAAGAGGAGGACGCGGAGGAGGACGGCCCGGTGACGGAGGAGCTGATCGTCATGGCGGCCTACACCCTGGGCCAGTGCCGCCAGTCCTCGTCCTCGTCCTCGGAGAAGGACGCCCTGGCGGCCGAGCAGAAGGCCATCTCCAAGCGCTTCAAGTTCGAGGAGCCCTTCAGCGCCCTGCAGGAGGTCCCCGGGGAGTTCATCTACTGACGCACCACCCACCCACCAACCTTTGACATCCCCGTCTGAAGGGGAAACCAGTTAGTGTTGTCACGAAACCAGAATTCTAACTTCCGTACCAATCCTAAGTTTAACATCTAAAAATTCGATACTACGGCAAACACGCAAAACCATCAAGCAGTGTCGCAGAACAACCACTGTGCTTTATTTTCACCAAAAGCACCATAAATACCACATGAATATCAATAACCTAACTTCATATTCATCTTTGCAATGAGAACAAACCACAAAATATACGTTAAGAACTTGAATAAAACCGTGCGATGATGTCTTCTAAAATCAGTGAGATGTTTTGCTAAGTTACTTGACTTGGACAGCTTTGTAGCAACTTCCGCGCAGGGATTTCGATGTCGGTCCGGTGTCTATCTGTCGGCCCTGTAAGCCAAATACTTCCATATTTGGCTCTTGGCACCAGTTTGTCAAACAGTCTAGGTAGACTGGGATCCAGTTCAAGACGTGGTAGAGTTCAAGACGTGTCGGATGTTTCCAGAGCCAGACTGAGTATCTGTCTATTCAAATCCTTCTCCTCCACTTCTTCCAATCCACACCTTTACGTTCAGTTGAAGTATCGAACGTTAACAAAATTAAACTAGAAGGGCACTCGGAGAGCGCAGACCTCCGCCAAGCTTTGTGCTATTATTGCTTGTTCGTGAGTCGGATCCGGATCCTCTCCAAAATTTAATGGGTTCTTCCTTGGCCCATGCTACACCCTTCCACCAAGTTTCATGAAAATCGGGCCAGTAGTTTTTCTGTAATCCTGCTAACAGACAAACAAACAAACAAACAAACAAACAAACGGCACCGAAAACATAACCTCCTTGGTGGAGGTAATACCGAATTCAGTCTTTCGCAGTGGTATCGAAGTCGTGTTGAAATTCCCGGTTAGCGTGACAACACTACCTCCAATCGCAAATCGACTCCTCCGCGCAGTTTAAATCTACTAAAAATCTAGCCAGCCTGATCACTCTGAGGTTATACGAATTCAAATATTCCCTTACTTATATAGGTATAAAAATTCACTTCTTATTTCTCCAGTTAATGCATCACCGCCAAACTTGATTGGCACCTTTCCCTAAACAAAATCCTTAAAGGAAAAAATCCCCCTAAAACACTAACGCTGTTAAAAAACGGTTAGCAAACGGTGATCTACCTTTCTGATTTTTTTTCTCTTCTTATTCCTGCGGATGTAATATTTCCAGCAGCAGCTTCAGTGGGGTTTGGTAGTGTTTCAGCGAGCTAAAACATCAGCGGTAACCATCAGGTTTTGGTGTCATTATCCCTCAGAATCAAAGAGCGAGGGGCTTCTTTCTAGAGCCGCCATTTTGCACCGAGAGACGTTCAACAATCATACAGGGAGAGATCCATCGTAGAAGAGGAGAGAGACCAGTTTCTCCACTGACGGTAGCCTCAATAGACCAGAATGCAATGCAGCCACGAGACATGTGGAGTAAGGGGTGAAAGGCGTTCTGGGAAATGTTGTCAAAATTGTTGCTGTGGGTACGCTAAAAATTGACAGCACAGATTGATGATATCTGAGTGGATTTTCCCTGTTTAAATCCTTCATTTGTAGTATATGTATTAGGGATGCTAACATGGTCCAATATAGTCACTTATTATTCAAATCAATAAATGCATATACAAACTATACCATTCCAATCATCATCCATCTGCTATATACTGATGACCGAAGGGGTTGATTTGCAGTTGGGACCGTTTGTTGCACTTATTAAAACAAATCAGGAGAAGCAAACTTCTCTCGCTTTCATACCCACCTTATGATTTCTGAACTCATAAGCCAGACCAATATCTGTGTTTTATTTCTGTCCTTCTCTTCTTCTGTGCTGCTTTTTTTCCTTCTGAACAGGACCAGGTCCTCCTCACTCCGCCTCGTCGTGTGGTTATTTTTTCCCTTTGTGGTTTTTATTTTCTTCTTCTTTTGGTGCCATGCTTGGAGAAAATATTAGACGATTTCCGCCATCGCTATTTTTTATTTCAGGTGTTTTTTCTGTGTAATATTGCAGATATATTTGAGACAGGGTTTTTTTTTTGGAGTATTCTAATTATATGTAAATGAAACAAATTTCTGTTGTTTTTAAGAGTTATATTTGATGGTACTAAAGGTCTAAAGAGCCGTTGCACGCATTCATCCCAGATCGGGGATTTGCCTTCCCGGGTTTAAATCCTTTCTAAAGCAATAAATGACAGATCATTTTACACTTGTATATGTAGACAGCGGGCGCTCTGAGCTTCCCATTGAGTCCTTACTGTAAATTTGCTCCAGGTTTTTGTCTCCATGAAACGATAAGCTCCTTTATAATGGGAACAAATTTGTACATGAATGTCTGGTACTGTAAATAAATGTCTCGGAACGGACTGCTGTGTTGAGTTTGTGATTATCATTAGTGGAAGGAGGATCTTGATATATTATGAAACAGTAAAAATCTTACTTAATGCACCAGTTATTGTAGTGGGAACACATACATTATATTTACTTAGAATGATTTCAGTCTTTTTATAGTTAACATTCTAGATGTAAACGAGTCTCAAATATCTTTTTAGAAGGCAAATCTACTGTTTATTAACTATGAATCAATAGGGATTCAACATCCAAGGAGTTAGATAGCAGCCTCCTTTTGTTAATAGTAGTTAGTTAGTTAGTTATTTTATTGACACAAAAAGATAAAACATTTGGGTCCAAACAATATACAATATACAAAAAATCATATATACAATAAACCCATAAGTTAAAATATCAAAGAGCGAGGACTTCTTTCTAGAGTCTCCATTTTGCACCAAGAGACGTTCAACAATCATACAGGGAGAAATCCATCATAGAAGAGGAGAGAGACCAGTTTCTCCACCCACAGGAGCAGGAGAGAGACCAGCATGCAATGCAAGTAGAACTGCAGTATAAGTAGAACTCATTAGTAATTTAATTTAATTAGTAATTTAATTAAGTTATCAATAGGCTTGGAAAAATCCTGAAACTTCCCTTTGTTAAGTGTTGAGCTGCAGCAGTACATCCAGTTACCACTAGGTGGCAGCAGGTCTCCTTATATGAAAGGCCATTACTGAAGAGCTGATAGCACTGTGCATCACCCAGTATAGGACTTTATCATATTCTGCACCCAGAGTCTCTGGGGTGCAAATGGGTTTTACTTTTGAAACAAAAGATCTCAGTGTGATCAGTTTAACAAAAATAGAATAGAAATTACAGCAAATTCCAACATTGCAAGAACATTATGTGAATGAAAGTATGAAAAATTAGGAGTGTGTGCAAAATAACAACAGCAAAATATCCTGAGACAATATCTTGTGATATCACACATTTACATTCACTTTTCTCTAGGAAATGAAACATATGCAGTATTAAACAATTGAGAAATGAATACAGATGTGGAGATATATGCAAAATACACATAAGAGAATATGAGGAAAACATCACACATAACAACAGTGTGAGAGTGTGTTTTTGCTGATGCAGGAAGGCGTTAGCTTGAGAACATGAAACGCTTTATTGTTTGCACATGCCTGATTTAGCCTGAGAAAAATGTTTCACAACTAAGAATTGTATGCAGCGTTTGTGTCTGCCTCTGCAGGAAGGTGGACCATGAATATTTATGTGCCCCGTCTCACTCCACGGTGTGAGAAAACCAACTTACTGACTGAGGAGAGGCTGAGAAAACAACACATTCCCATCATCTCCAAACCCTGCAGGATCTCAGCCCGACTTTTCTATTGCTGACCGTTATTTATGCGGGGGAAATTCAACTCGCTCAACCTTTTGGTCATAAGCCTGTTTCTACTGCCAAAAAACTTAACTATAAATTCATTAAATTCCTTCCAAAGAGCCCAGGCAACCAGCACAGGAGTTTGTGTAACTTCTCTGACACTTTATATACAGCATGAACTTTCTTGTTTGGGTCTTCAGTAGGAGTGAGATGTGCTGGCAGTGCTGAAATATTTCCAAAAGGAATCAATACACACACACACACACACATTTTGAATATGATACTAGAACAACAGATGCTGGCAGTTAATGGGTATCAACGCTGGTCTCCATACAGTGCCGCTAATTAAGCTTGACACCAATTACCCTCCTGCACCTCAACACAGAGCTCCTGGGACACACATACACACACATATATACAGTATATATATATAGCCTGGGCTCTCCATCATGGCAGGCAGGATGACAAGGGGACATTAGTCAGCATCTCTCTCCTGACAACGCTGTTGTTCATTAGTAGAAGTGGATGCTGTGTTTCCCAGCTGCAACAGAACACAACATACTGGCTCTGGTTGACCTGGTAGAATCATAGGAACAAGGTTAATTCACTGAAGGTTAACAAAAGGCTGCAGTAATCCACACCATCATTTACTGCATCACCATCATCCTCCTCATAAGGTTAAAAGCTTGCAGGGTCACTGCAGCAGCAAATAATAACAGGATACAGCAAAATAAAAGATAATAGAAATAAGAATAGAGCAAATGAGGGTGTAAAAGGTAACGAAACTGACATGCCAAGAACATATTTAGTAGGGCTGAACGATTTTGAAAAAATATCTAATTGCGATTATTTTGACTGATATTACAATTGCGATATGATTTGCGATATTAGAGGGAATGATCATTTTTTACATCATTATTCTCATTTTCATTGAAAAACGTATTCAAATGATTATGGTGTGATTTTTGCGGGGATCTGTACCAAACAAAGATGTTTTCTTAAGTCTGTAGAATACGATGTGTAGGCCAGGACATCTCTGCAGCACCACAATATTTCATTTAAAATAGTATTTTGACACATTTCACCTTTAACAAATATTGCGCCTCCTGCAATTTGAAAACTGCAGTAGGCCATATTGTGATTTCGATAAAAATTTCGATTAATTGTTCAGCCCTAATATTTAGTGGAAATGTATGAATGAAAAGTGTGAAATAAGTTACAGCATTGTGAGGGTGTGCAAAAGAGCAGTAGAATATAATGAGACAAAGATAAAATGAGTGAAAATATGTCCAATATGGAAATGCTAAAAAAATAAAAGAATTGTTGCCATCATTCTTACCAGCACTATCATTATCGCCAGCAGCAACTCTCATCCACTCTTACTGGTCCACTGCATCCTTCCATATAAATATGTAAATGCAATGAGTTTTATCTCTGAAGGGCTCCAGACAAAAATTGAGAAGGAATCTTTAACCTGCAGCATGTTGTTGGATTGGGCAAAAAATGCCTTTAAGTCATGTAAAGATAAGAATATCACAGTGAAATAAATGTAAGGTATGTCCATGCCAGAAATCCACAGCTGCAAACTCCACAAGCATTCTGTCCAAGCACTTGATCGATGAAAGAATTTCTCATCCATATCCATAGCCTCTGTTATCATTAACAGTTCCTCTCATTGAAACATTTTACTTTCGAAGTATATAAAAAGAGAAAAATAAAATGTGTATGGTCAAGATGAAACAACAGGTCTATTGAATAGGCCAAACGAAGCCTATTCAATAGACCTGTTGTTTCATCTTGATCATACACATTTTATTTTTATTTATCTAGTTTATTTGATAGAGACAATGCAGATTAACATAGTGCCACTTCAACTCATTACAAACAAGATGATGCAACTAATGTTCTGCATACAGAGATTATAGCTGTTGCTAGTTTCCAACTCCTGTCCCTAGTTAGGCTTTTCTGAAGAGAAAAAAGAAGAAAGTATCAAGGTTGCATAGAGTTACAGAGCATTATTTAAACAAGGAAAAATGAAAAATGAAAAAAAAAAAAAAATCACAATAAAATAATCAAGTCATTATTAATGAGCTCTGATTTTGCTTCAGCCAGCCTTTAACATTTTCATTAAAAACCTTAATGTCTTGGATTGCCTTGTTCTGTCCAAAGGCAGTCATGCCTTTATGTTTACTTACTTGCATTATGCTATTACTTGCTTAATAAAGCACAAAATATATATATATATGTGTTTGTCAATGGACTCTCCATTGTGGTAAGATTAGAGGATTAGTATGTTTTAGAAAGTAACGTAAAAGTAAAGTACTGTGATTACTTTCCTCAGGGAGTAATGAGTATCATTCCAATTGGTAACACTTTACAATAAGGGTGCATTAATTAAGGATTAGTTAATGCATAATAAGCATTAACTAACCCTTAATTAACAGTTAACTAATGTGTCTGGTAATCATTTACTAATGGTGTTCATGTTAACTAAGGTATTAATTTATACATTATTTAATAGTCATCTTTATAAACTATTAACTCATCAGCTAACACAAGCAGGAGCTGAGACTACAAACAGTGATGCTGATACTGTGCCTGTTTTGTTCATGTGCTGAAACAAACAAAGAAACAAAACTAACACCGTAATTAAAAAATCCCACTGTTCCTTTGTGTTATATTTTAGAAGCCGGGTCCTGCAGTCTCTTGTGCACAACAAACAAGACGAGTCTAACAGCCCCGCGACACTGAATATTCGTTACTGCTGGGAATCGAACTCCGATTGAGAGTCTGCAGTCTAACTCCCTGCAGCACACTTTTACCCACGTGACCCATAAAGTGGTAGAAACGGTTTGTAAGTGACTCAAGATATTTCTCACCCATGCTTTCTGTCAACAAAGACTAGAGAGAAGTGCTTATTTTTGAGACAGACCATCCGTTTGACCTTTGTAAGGACCGAGCCTTGACAGATAAAATGGCCATGACCTGCAGTAGGTTATGTTGGTAAGATGATGCTCCTGATATTTGACTTTGGACACATTCACAAACTGGCTGTTAGGGCCTTACTGACTGCAAGTCCATCTCAAAAACAGCCAAACAACTATTGGGCTCAGTCTCTGCAGTAACAGTTGCCTGGATCATGTGAGGATGACGATGCATTCTGTGTCCTTAAATGTTCTTAAGTTTTGTTAAACCTCTGGAAACCTCTCATGTGAATAATAATGGAATGTACTGGATTCAAAATAAAGCATTTAAAATAGTGTTTGGCAGGTGACGACCTCATATCTCCAAAATATCAACTTTCAGCAAAGAAAAACAGCTCTGTTTTTAGCTCCATGCATTTTTCAGATTTCCAACAGGTTTTGAAAGGGTTTCATAAGCACCAAGAGTCATAGAATTTATTCAACCCACAGAGCAGCATGTAATCCTTCAACTGAAGTTTAACAGGAAAAACAGGAAAATCAGCAATGTTGGAGTTAGAAGGTTTTCATGTGATAACAACATGCAATTCCATGATAATTTCTTCATTTTACATGAATTCACAGTAAATGAAATAAACTGACTGACATGGACTGACTGGAATGCAACACAACATTTATTTTTGAGAAACACTCTAAAGCAACACAGATGAAAAATGTTTTATACAGCCGGCGGAAGAAGCGGCGCACTCTCTTCTTCTTGGTCTTTTCGATCTCTGAAAAGTAAAACAGGACAGTCAGTTCCTCAGTTCATCTTGATGGATGTAGCCATTAGCTACAGTGTGAACAGACCTGATGAAGAACTCCTACCTGATATGGTGTCAGAGGATCGTTGCACCTCCTCTTTCCACCAGGGAGACTCAGAGGAACCAGAGGAGCTTCAGCAGGGAGGCTCAGAGTAATCAGAGGAGGTTCAGCATGGAGGCTCAGAGGAACCAAATAAGCTTCAGTAGGGAGGCTCAGAGGAACCAGAGGAGCTTCACCAGGGAGGCTCAGAGGAACCAGAGGATTTTCAGAAGGGAGGCTCAGAGAAACCAGAGGAGGTTCAGCAGGGAGGCTCAGAGGAACCAGAGGAGGTTCAGTAGGGAGGCTCAGAGGAACCAGAGGAGCTTCAGCAGGGAGGCTCAAGGAACCAGATAAGCTTCAGCAGGGAGGCTCAGAGGAACCGGAGGAGCTTCAGCAGGGAGGCTCAGAGGAACCGGAGGAGCTTCAGCAGGGAGGCTCAGAGGAACCGGAGGAGCTTCAGCAGGGAGGCTCAGAGGAACCGGAGGAGCTTCAGCAGGGAGGCTCAGAGGAACCGGAGGAGCTTCAGCAGGGAGGCTCAGAGGAACCGGAGGAGGTTCAGCAGGGAGGCTCAGAGGAACCACAGGAGCTTCAGTAGGGAGGCTCAGAGGAACCAGAGGAGCTGAAGCAGGGAGGCTCAGAGGAACCAGAGGAGCTGAAGCAACAGCAGAGTCCATTTCTGGGCTTGGTGTTGTTTCCTCGCTCAAACCTCCATCAAAGGGGGTTGAGTTCACAGCTCCATCAACTACAGTTGGCTGAGTGGAATCAACTAGTTCCACCTGAAGAAGGAGAGAAGTTTGAATTTTGGAAAATGAAAGTGTTTGTTTTTACTCCACTGCATCTAATGCGACTACTCTATCATACATGTATGCAGCAGGTCTTCTTACCTCTTTGGTGTTCAGCACAGACATTTCTGTGTGTTTCTGTGGCTCGAACATCACACAGATTTCCCCCGCTGTGACTTCAGCGATCCTGGTCAGCAGCTCTCGCCCAAAGCGGTTCAGCTCCTTCACGAGGAGGTCTGGTGTGTATTGCTCTCTCACCTTCTCCTGGATAGAAAGGACCTTCTCGTCCCGGATGGAGCGGGAGAAGGCAGCCTGACGGTCCGTGGAGGTCAGAGAGGCGGAGAGCTTGTCCTGAACGGCTTTGGTGAGTCCCACAGCCAGGTCGCCGAGCTGCAGCGAGGGCATGACACACGAGAGGCTCGCCGGATGAATCCAGAAGCCCTGCAGCACTTTGGGCACAACCAGCATCGCCACCTCCTGGGGGCCGAGGAGGCTGGAGCCGGGGCGCTGCTGCTTCTGCATCAGGCTCCTGGTGGCTTTCTCAGCCAGTCGCATGATCTGAGGGTCTTGGTGAGAGGCGCTCAAAATGAGATGAAATACACATTTTCTATATTTCTTTACTATATCCTATTACTATTGGCTGCTGCAAAGCCCCAATTTCCCCACGGGAATCATTCAAGTTTCATCTTATCTCATAAATGTGACTTACTGAAAACAAGGACTGTCGGCGTCTGGTGAGTTGAGCACCATTCGGGCTTCAAACTCAATGTCTCTCATTTTCATACTGATGTTCACCTCCCACACCTGAAGAACACACACACAAGAAATAGGATGCACCATTCAGATCTGATATATATACAATATCAATCTATTGTTATGTGATTTACTCCAAACTAAGTATATTCATGATCATGTTCTTACCAGCGAGAGGAGAGGCTGGACACTTTCATCAAAACCCTCAAGCTCATATCTCCACAATCTTCAAATAGAAAGAAAACAGAAGGGACATCTTAACTGCTGCTCTTTTTTCTTCACATTAGAAACAGACTAGCTTAATATGAGCAGAGTTGATGATAGATTGAGTGGTGGACTGTCTGTATGTGTCTCAGTTAGTCTTACCGCTCCCTGAGAGATTTCTTGCCCTGCTCCACCAGCCAGTCAGTCATGTCCTCAGCTGACAGTTCAGATGGGACCTGCTTTTGCTGCTGAAGCCTCAGCAAATGCACCATCAGTTTTTTCTATAACAGAATGGAAAACATCAGATGTCCTCATGTATAAGCATAAGAGACACTAGCAGAATTTCTGAGGTGTTTTCTTTTGTGTGTGCCTGAAAAAAAAAGTGGTTCTTACTTGGGACAGATAATATTTCCTCTCCCAGCAGAGCTGTAGAGTCTGCTCATATATCGACACATAGAACAGTGCCTTTGAAGGAAATGAGATAATGTCAGTCAAAAGCTTTTTATGCTGCGTTTTAATTACAACTCAAAATCTTTATAGTTTATCTGCAATAAATTAATTCTCAAATACCTTGATGGGTCTATAGATGACCCTGTCTCCTTCCATCCAGTCCATGGATATTGTACTCAGAGGAACCAGAGGAGCTTCAGCAGGGAGATTCAGAGGAACCACAGGAGCTTTACCAGGGAGGCTCAGACGAGCTTCACCAGGGAGGCTCAGAGGAACCAGAGGAGCTTCAGAAGGGAGGCTCAGAGGAACCAGAGGAGCTTCAGCAGGGAGGCTCAGAGGAACCAGAGGAGCTTCAGTAGGGATGCCCCTACTGATGGGTCTATAGATGACCCTGTCTCCTTCCATCCAGTCCATGGATATTGTGTAACTGGAGGACAAATCAATACAGCAGGAAAGACTAAACAATCAAACCTACTACCAAACGATCACAACTACAGAGTAGACGCAAAAGCACTCAAACACTGTTGATCCTGGTGGCACAAATGACCTGAGAGTGTTCAGGAAAAAGGTTCTTTGTGTGCTTCTGTGGAAGACGGAATGGACTTACTGTTGAGTCACTGACAGACCCAAACATGTTTTGGTTCAACTGCTAAAGCAGAGATGACCAGGGAAAATATAATATAATATTATTTTATATTATAGTACAATATACAGTGTTTATACATAGCTTACATATTGTTTATATAAATCCACTGGAATAATAATAAAATAAACACACAAAAGAATGATCTCAACTGTTGTTTCTTAGCTTGTAACATGCTGATACTAACGTTTGCTCTTTCTTTTTTCTTTCTTTCTTCTTTCTATGTTTGTTTGCTTATAGTGTTTTCTTTTTCCATCTTTAATTCTACTTGACCACAATATGTATCATTCATATGGAGCTGTTGGTTTATTTTCATCACTTTATAACAAGGGTTGTGTTGTGTTATAAACCTGAATGTTGCAGAGCACGCTGTTGATTTAGAAGCTGTTCATGCCTGCATAGGTATTTTATGCTTTATTGACAGAGATATAGTGTGAGAGAGAGAGACAGGAAGGTATGGGAGAGAGAGGGGAGGACATGCAGCAAATGACCGTGGCCCGGATTCGAACCCGGGTTTTCTGATTGTGACTGTAATCATGCATGCAGATGTCATGTTGCAATGTTTCTTCCTCAATATGTAAAACAAACGGAAACTCCGGCATAGGATGAATGCAAACTGTATGCTAAACCAATGAAGGGCAAACTCTGAAGGAGTTTATGGGGAGACCTGGTATCCTGGTTAACTGTGTGCATGTCAGAGTGTCTCAGAGAAACAAAGTCTTCATAATACTTTGTGTAATCAGCTGAGTTTTCTAAATCATTTAAAGCTGCACTGGACAACGTTGCACACTGGTGGCTCCGAAAAGCAGCAAGAGATAAAGGAGCATTAAGTAATCTATGTCCTTTATCTTTTATTGATCAGTGACAGTAGGAATTGCATCAAGAGTAAGGATGTGACGATATGCTTATCTCACGATACGTTTTAATACGCGATATGGGGTTCACAATTCCATACAACTACAATACAATGTAATAAATAAAAGTTTAGTGACAACAAAGTCTGACTGTGCAGAATTATGTTTATTTCTGAACCATAAATCTTTCTAGCGATGGCATTGGCTGCTAGAATGTAAACAACAATTTAAAAATGTCATTACAAAGTGCAAATAATATTATTTCGATGGAGAGTTTGTGAAATTGTGATGGGCAAGCCGTCTCATTTGTGATTACTACAGCAGAATAAAATGTAGTTAATATCACAATTCTTTTTTCTGACCATATTACGTATTGTCACATTTATGTATTGCGATATATATTGAATTTCAATATATCGTCCCATCACTAATCAACACTAATCAATAACAATACAGTTTATCTCCTCCTGCACAAGTCTGCATGTTTACCAACCCGGCCGGTCTGTGATGCTTTATACCAAAGGAAACCAAAGAGACGAGAGAGGACACGTTGGTGAGCCCAGCTTTCTCTGCTGCTGTTTAGGAGACAGTTTGGATTTCACTCTCAAGTTTTGATTCATCACTTCCTGTGGGGAGAGAAGTGACCATACCCAACACCAGAATTTAATTTGGGCAAACAGGGGAGATGGGACACTCTTCTGTTGTAGCTCCAGTTTGTGATTCAGGCTGATAAAACAGGTGTATTTCACATAACAATATTGCCTAGTGTGTTTTGAAAATAAAGAAGGCCCTACTTCAGTCATGAATAAGAATATCAGTAGACTGAGGAGACTTATGTAATATCATAGAGTTAGCAGACTTAGCTTGCATCCCCACAGAGATGGTAGCTTGAGTCGTGGAGTAGGGAACAGGGCTTCTTATTTTTTTTGTGTTTTTTCACACTTGATTTGTGTAGAATTATGTGTAAATACATTTACATATATTTAGTTTTGTGTTATACCTTGTCTACTTTAGAATAAATAACTGATCACCAAAAAACTCCAGAATTAATTTAGTTGAAATTTTATATATTCTACTTAGAAATTAGAATTTCTGTCTCTTTGATTTTCAAATGAAACTGATGCCATTCAATCACTGAACTCAGAAATTCCTTTCTTTATTGAAGAAGTGTACATACAGAAGTGTACATAAAAATTATAGCAATCTATCACAATAGAGGGGCTGTTTCATCATCAGGCTGAACCATACAGTGACTGCACACAACTGGTTTAGTAAATATTTGTTGTACATTTATTACATTGTACGTTTATACATTTATTTTCCATGCAAATAACTAAGCTGAGGCTGTACGTTTCTAAATCACAGCACAACATCATTCTAGGCCTTTGCAACCCATTAAGTACATCATGCAAACTATTAATTGAAAATGCAGCATATAGTGCTAAGAGGGTGCAGCTCAGTCCAAAACTCTGTGTGTGCCCTCCAGTCCAGCAGGGGGCAGCGATACTTCAGTATCGCTTCTATCTATATCTACTTCTATTTTGCCAAATGTTTGATCAAACTTCACCTATATTTCAATTTATTATACTAGCAATGTATCAAATGGCAACAGTCAATACAATTCATAACAAGTCACAATAATGTACCTCTACAATAGTACAACAGGGAGCTTGTATGTGTACATGGGTATCTGTATATTGTGGCAAACTGAGCTGACAGTTGTACAGGAGCTACAGACTGGTTTAGAGTCCACTTTGACCTTGATCAGAGACCTAGTACTCATGAACTCCTTGCTTTTCCCTCTGAGGAAGCAGTACATGTCAGGGATTTTGGGGCTGAATTGGATATAACCTTGCTTCCATTTTATAGTTACACAGAGATTTTAGAGGGTCTACACCGCCTGAATCCATCATGGACTAAAACCACCATCATGGACTTCGGAAAAGTTCCCTGAACTTTTGTAGTTTCCCCCAGTGGGGGAATCCTCCGGGAGCTGTGTAGCCTTCCCCTATGAGAAGCCAGGGGCCGATAGCAGCAGAGGAGGCCGCGACTTCCGGGGGAACTCCCCCTGGGACACAGCATCAAATTCAGGTGGGACCTCACTGACAATAATGTTTTTCCACTGGAACAAGGCCACAGGCATCAGACAGTGATAGGAATAGGGATTGAAATTTCTCACCCCGTAAGCAGATACACATGCTGAGAACAGGGACAGGACAACTACTACTGGCCCACTATTGTTGAGACAACCACCTGACCCAGAAACTCAGCCGACAGCTAAAAATGATTTCAAATTGTTACAAGTTGTTCACCATAAAACCATCATAGATGAGGCGAGAACACAATCACTTCCAACAGGAATGATGAGACAAGCTAACAGAGTTTATTAAACCATCATCACCTACAGAGGAGTTGAAAATACTAAACAATGGATGAATACTAACATGACTATTTTGCAGGATCATTACATCAATATCTTTACTTTACTCAGTCACTATGAATGACGTGGCAATGCAAATAGCAATGGGCTGAGCTAGAAAAAGATATATGTTTTGTACTTGAGTACAAATGCTCAAGTCAATCCTGGATAACTCGCCTACTAATGCTGATGCTGCAGATTTCTCTTCGTCCGCAGGTTCAGGTGAGGGGAGCGGTGTCCTCGTAGATCCGGGGTGGCCGGAGCTGGAGAACGGGGATGAGTGTATCCCGCTGCCTAAGCCTGCGGTGCCCTACACAAAATCCCTGTACATGGGTCCACGAATTCCCTTGTCGGACGAGGTCAATCATCCTGGTCCTGGGGAAGTACTTCAGCCCAGTGGAGGGGAGGGAGACAAGCCTGTAGTCAGGCCTAAAGTCTCTGCCCCTCCAAGGAGGGAAAATGGGAAATTGGGAATACACTCTGCTCCTAACTCAGAGCCCCACTACAACCTCAAGGGAGGTGTAAAGGGTCCAAATTATTCAAGAACTCTACCCCAAAGAAATAGACTAACCCGTAGAGGAAATCAAAAAGAGGGAGACCCAATTAGGAGATCCTCGCTGACGATCTCACGGATCAGGCGTGGACATGGGCAGCTTGGACCCTCCCCACTTCCTCTCCTCCTCTGTTCCTTCCTCATTCCCCTCCTCCTCACATTTCAGAAGAGTACACGTGAGATTCAGGCAGAGGTTCATGCCGAACCGCAGTCACAGCGTAGTGCTTCCATTACCTTACCTGTCTCACATGGGAACAGTAATGTGGGAACAGTAATGTGGCAACAGGTGGCGGTGGTGGGAAGCCTCGCCAGGGCTCAGAGCTCCAGTTAAAACAGCAACCTCAGTCGAGGAATTTAGAGATGGCGGAATTGAGTATGATGAGAAATGGGTCCAATACAGGGCCAGCTATCATCCGCACCATATGTTTGTGATTTGGGACTGTTAAATCCGAAATTAATAGATTCTACAGGATATCCTCAAAGAAGGAGGACCCATAAAAACACGCTTCCAGAGTCTTAGAAGTAGAGGATACGCCAGACGGTTCCTTAGGGAAATTAAAAGGAGAACTCTGGCTGCCCTCGCTCCCACTCGCCCAGCGCATGAGACTGGTGATACATTCCAGGGAGAGTCAGGTGTACACCAGTGGGAGACTACTATCGCCGCTGCCTCTTCTTCTGATGCTCCCGATGCACGGACGATGCTCCTGTCCTTTGTGACCACTTTGCCTCACAAATACAGGCAGAGTCCTGGGATTTCGGCAGGAATGGAGTCTTTTTGATGATCACAGCTGGGCCACTGTCAGAAAGATGATGTGTGACTATAAACAGCTGTTATACAGGACACCCAACCCACTTTAATACAGATGTTTCAGGTATGTTTCCTGAGGAGACTGTCCTCCCCCCAAAAACGACCCCATAGGTTGTTCGTACAAGCAGCTTATTACGACCTATAGTTACGTTTTAAAGTTAAGCGACATCTAGCGGTCGTGTAAATAACGACAATGTGCTACCTTGGTTTGTCAAGTTTCTCTCTCAACATTGAAATAGCACGATGGAAAGTAAGGGTGTTGTGGTTGGGGATGGTGGATGGGCGTATACGTTTGCCTTCAATGTCGGCGACCGGGGTTCGATTCCCAGCGTTTCCAAAGGACATACAACCGTGAGTCACATTTTAATTTTTTTTTATTTAACCACGACCAAACCATTTTCCTAACCTTAACCAAGTTTTTTTAGTTGCCTAACCATAACCATAACCCAAGTTGTTTTATTTGCCTAAACTTTACCATAACCTTAACCCTAACCTTAACCAAACTTGTTTTACTTGCCTAAATGTCACGATCTGCTCCTCAGTTCCTGGTCTATCATTCCATTCTCTCCCCAGTCCTGCCATCCTGTAGACATCCACTAGATGTCCTCGGACTTCCCCTCATCACCTTTCCCTCCTCCTGCACCACCACACCTGTCTGTCATCAGCCCGTTAGCCTTGTGTCCTTGTTCTGCCTTCTCCTGCCTGTCATCTGCCAATCAGCTCCCGGACTCTTCCCTATCCAGCCAGCTGTTCCCCGTTTGTAATTTGCCTCAGTGTGTTTATATGGGCTGTGTTTCTCAGTTGTCTTTGCCAGTTCATTTGTTGTGTTCCCTGTGTTTCCAGCTTAGTCACCAGCTCTGTTACCTGCCTTGTCACCAGTGCTGTTTCGTGTTGTTGCTTAAACCTTCTGCCAGGTTTGGAGTCTTTGTTTCCTTTGCCTGTCGGCCTGTTTTAGTTTTTGCCTTTTTGGATCGCCTGCTTTGTTTTTGTTCTTCTGCCTAAGTTCAGCTATTAAAGCTCTTGCTTCTACCAAGTTCTCTCTCTGCCGGTCATTGCATTTGGGTCCAGTCCCTGTTTTCCCAGTCCAGTTTTCCCCACATGTGACACAAAATTTGACCAAAGTGGTTTTAATTGCCTAAATTTAACCATTAACCAACCTTTGGGATGTAATTCAATTTGTGGCAGAGGAACATTTTCAAATTCGTCGAAGTCGTGTTCGTTTCACGTATTTTTGTGAGATCACGTTGGAAACGCTCCAGTGGGTCGTATTAGAGGGTAGAAACAAACGACCTATGTGGTCGTATGGGTTGGAGGACTTGTTGTTCCTGAGGCACCCACCTCAGGACACTCTGTTGAGTGGGGCGAAGGCTGGGACTTGTAGTCTTTTACATGCATATAGGAACCTGTGGTCTCTACAGTGTAATTGTATGATGTGCATCTTAGTACGCAACAGTAGGACAGAGCCGGGCTGTACTTCCTCCCATCCCGAGTGTTCAAAATGGCCGCTGTGTGAATAAGGCCGATGACGTTATTAGGCACTAAAATACAAAAAGATACACCTGTCATATCGGGCTTTTCCGATATGACAGGCCCACATTGACTTAACTGCAATTCCTTCCAAATTTTTGTCTGATTTGAGCTGTTTGAATCGATGCAGATGCATTTTAGATGTTAATTCCGCTGTATCGATTTGAACCTGTGAATCATTACACCCCTAGACATCAGCAAATGAAATGTATTCTTAGTGTGTGATGGGTTGGCAGTGGTGAAGAGGTTTAGTCATTGTTGGTGCGTGCAGCTTTCTTAATTTGGGCAAATGGAGGGAATAGTACTCTTCTCTGCTGAAGCCCCACTTTGTGATTTAGATTGAAAAATGACTGTATCTTTACATAAAAATCTTGCCTAGTATAGCCTTCAGAGTTCCAGGGAGGCCAGGCCAATTGAATTACATGGAATAAAATGCAACACAAACATTCCACAGAAAATAATAGGCAATCTCAGGAAAAACTAAGAGTGGGAGAGAGAGGACAGTAAGAACAAATTGAGCTGTGAACATCAGCTTGACAACAACACAAATTGAATATAGAAGTGAGCAACAGATAAGGCTAGGAGGCCATAAATAATCCAAACATTGAGGAAAATGCAGCAAAAGCCAGAGCAGCAGCACAGAGCAGAAACAGAAACAAGACCTAACAACAGCAGTACGATGTGCAGCTACGGTTAACACTGGGGAAGAAAACAATTCACTACTAACACCAACAGACAGCAGTGTTGCCCTACGTTCCGATGGACATTTCACCTCGTCGCATGAGTTTGATGGCTTGACTTGAAAAACCAGCAGTGAAATTGGTGACAGGCAACAGAAAGCAGCTGGAAGACAGACCCATTAGACCCATTGATTAGTGGTTTCGGTTGACATCTTTCTATAGTCAAGCCATTCTGATTAGTGGTTTTGGTTGACATCTTTCTATAGTCCCATTAGTGGTTTTGGTTGACATCTTTCTATAGTCCAGTCATCATGATTAGTGATTCTGGTTCAAATCTTTCTTGATGAGAATAGATTAAGTTGAAACTCTGCTTCAGCTGTTTGTTTATCATGCTGCATGTATAGTTCCAGGCTTGGCAGCACCAATGTTGTCTGTGGAGAATCTAGCTTTTCTAAACTTTAGGGTCAGATGTCATTGGTCAGTGTTATTGGCCAGAAATACCCAATGGATATTTTTCCTGCTGTAAATACTAGGTGGGGAGTCATTTTTCTTTACTGTATCAGGTGAATTTCTTGATCAAGTAGAACGCCTTGTCACCTCAGTTGGTGCCACATTTCACTCACCTCCTTCCATACTGTTAGTGCCTTGATCCACCCATTGACCTACACAGGACCAACATCCATGCATAGGATACTGTACATTTTTACCCTGGCTGTGTGAATTTCATACATTTTTTATACAGCATGAGAAAGGCTACCTGGGTACTAGGTGAAAGCTGGCCTGCAGGGGTCGTCATTCACCACATGGTTGATCCCCCTGCTTCCCCGGGCATCTACATCTCATATGTATATACAATATATAAAAACAGCTTCATTATTAATGCTGTACTGAAGATTGAAGCTGTATATTGCTCAGGTTTTACTATTGAAGGCCTTACTACTTTAACTCTTGTACTTATAAAGGCGTATTTATGTTTGGTTTGGGTGAGTATTTCATAATACAGCATCCAGCTGCAGAGTATTGAGCCTTTGACCAGTGTCAGGTTACACAGATATTTTGTGCCAATATTAAATGTCTTTAAATTTGACCATTTTCATGCCCAAAAAAAAATCTAAAAATTCTGAGTATCCAGTGTTTCTCCCTGATTTTGATTCTTGTCAGGGTAGAAAAGCCTCTGAAACAACATTTAGACAATGAGACACTAAAACTCTCCAATGACACCCATGACAATAATGAGCATATAGACAAAAATATCTGACCCAAATACAGCTTATTAAGATATCATCATGCATTCAGAGTTTTTCCCCTGCTTCTTCTCACCTGGCAACAAAGATAAACACCATCCAAGAATGTGGTCACAAAACATATGAATTAAGTGTCAGTTGTGACAGTTGTGACAAAGAGCCCAAATCATCTTCGGTGACAAAATCATCTTCAAGGTCACACTCATCCATCAACCTGCAGCTCCTGCCTCTTCTGATGCCAGCATTGTAAATCAGATGCTGATAAAGAAACTTGCGGAGACGTCCATTCAGATTAGCTTTGCTGTGTATGCATACAGTATATGTAAATTTCCCCTGTATATGTGTATAGACCTTTTTTGTGTTTGTAAACAGCGATGACGTATTTTGTGGGCGGAGCCGAACTGGTGGCAGAAAGTGAGAGTTAGCGGTATCAGGTGTCAATTTACAACATAGGAATATGGATCATCCGGACGCCTTCTCCAATTATTTTAATGGTTTGCCAGTAGAAGACAGGTTGTCTTACACTAATAAGCTAACCTTTAGCAATGGGGTGAGGTTTCCTGACCCGTAGCCTACTCACTGTCGGATCAATGGGTCAAGGATCCAACTAAATGGCCAAAGTTACAGTGGCCGGACATCTTCATCTACCTTGTGGAAAAACCCAGCGTCTATACGAAAGAAAACTCAAGGCATACAAATCTCTTGACGCATACAATTTTGTACTTTGCGGTCATGTCCAGGACCTTGAATACCGAAATTTATCAAATGATTTCTGTGTGTTACGGACCGACGTACTGCCTAGCCAGCGGCAAGGACATAAAATGCAGCTATACAAGACGTGGGCTATTATAAACACGTCAAACAACTATATACTGACGGCAGATCAGTCTCATATTTCCGATTCTGTGCCGTTTAAGACAACGTTAAAAACTCTGCTGTAGACTGTTAAAATATACATAATAATAGTCCATACATCCATACTGATCTCCGTTCCAGCGCGTCTCCGCCGTTGTCCTCTCCAGATTTTACTTTTCAAGCTTCAGTTTATCACATGCATGATATTGGTCAGCCTGCTTACTGAGACACGAGCTACCTCCCGATCTCAGCGGAGTCAAAACATTTGACAAGTAATTTTTTTCACCACAAGATGACACTCTGACTCTTTAAATCTCCATTACATTGGGCTGGGCTTTTGATGTAAATAGAGGACATTAGGTGTGTTGTTATATAGATCTGTTGCACCAGTTTTTCCCTTATTCCGGGGATCTCGCCCGTTTCCCTCTACTTGTTTCCTCTGTTTTTCTGCCACCACACTGCGCGCGCAACTGCAGTGACGTAACTGTGACGTCCGCTCCAAATTGGTCTATACTTCCCTTTTATAATATGCCTGTATGATACTATATTATACTGTATGTCTATATGGATATTTTCTCTGTGACGTGTTTATGTATTTTCCCTATGGTATGTGTGTGTATATGTTTTCTCTGTGTCTGCATATCTTTTCCCTATATGATGTGTATATGTGTCTTTTCCCTTTATGATATGTGTGTATGTATATTTTCTCTGTGATATGTATTTTTATGGTGGGTTTGCACTACTTTTGTATGTTTTTTCCTTTCCTTCTGTTTGAAATGTGCTCTACAAATAAAGTTGGACTTGGCTTGCTTGTTTTGCATTTGGCCTATAAATACTTTGTTGTTGATCCATTTCAGTGGTAATGTACTACAGATATTACCCCATGGAAAATGTTGACTAATGCTCCGGAATTGTGTTGCAAATTCCTGCTACAGGGATTACAGTTGTTTACACCTGCAGATTCCCAGTAATTATTGCATCAGGGTTTATTTGTCTGGGGGCACTGCTGGAAATGGAGCTGATGATAAAGAAGCTGTGTGTGTGTATGTGTGTGTGTGTGTGTGTGTGTGTCTTACTCTCGCAAACATTTTGCCTATTAGCACTAGCACTGATTCTCATGCAATTCAATTTCGGAGCCAAATCAGAAGTGGATGTAGCACAGCAGCACAGCCATGTCCAATCAGTCTTCTTTCCCATTAAGCTTCAAGATGCCGCCTGAACTATTTCAACAAACAATTCTCTTATCAATAAAGCACAAACACAAGTTATAATAGCAATCATGTCAATGCCTCCAAAATTGTCTGCATAGTGGAACGTAAACACATGCTAAAAAAGACAGCTATTGGTGATGTACACTGCATTTCTGGGTCCATTTTGTTTTTTTGTTTTTTTGTTCTTAGTCCCGTGAATAACTGGCCAAGTATAGACATTTACCTTCAACTGCGACAACCCAGGTTTAATTCCATTCCAAGATGTTTTCTACTGTAAGTGAGGTTTTAATTTTTTTGCAAAATTGAACCCTAACCCAACCACTAGAGGGTGACAGAAACCGCAACACATTTGTAAATAAAACACAGCAAAACTACTGGACTATGGAGGCCCCTATAAGGACAAACCGTGCATAAAGGCTAATTGCTAAGCTAAATGTAGCTACAGAGAGGTTATCAGTCTCACTTTGCCATGTTTTTTTCCTGCTGAAGCTTACATGTCCCACAATGACAAGTGAAGAGGCAGGTAGCAAGTTTACTAGTTTAACAAGTTTACTCGCTAGCTTCATCGATTCTGCCATTATGACAATTTTTTCAGGAATGGGAGGGGCAGAGCGACACTTTTAAACAGGGATGGAGGAGACAAGCTAGTTTTTAAAAAACGCAAAGCTACTGAATGGAGCGGGAGGAGTTCTGAGTCGGTCCGGATTTTGACAACAAGCTTTAGAAAAGAGGTGAAAACAGCAACACAGCTGGATATTGGTTTCTCCACATAGCACACGGTAGTTTCAGGATTGGTTATAGGGTCTGAAATCGCTTATTGCAGGTTTAACCAAAGTTGTTTTACTTCCCTAAACTTAACTGCCTTTCAGCAGTCATTCCTATGTCCCCAGGGTCCTCTCTTACCAGGGTCCTATGTTCCCCAACATTCTGGGTAGTTTTGTGGATCAAACCCAACCCAAACAAGAGTTTGAGTCAAGTCTGAGTAAAATTTTATCCACAGAACTCGGACTCTTTAACATTCTCTGCCGGGACAGATGTAACAATTTTTTAGAGACCTTCAAAATCAAATAAAATGATAACCACTGGTTTTGTTGTCTTAATATAGCTGTTTTGAAGCCTTGTTCCAATAAAAAAATTGATAATATTCATGAAATATTTTAACTTGAAACGGTTCAAATTTGACCTGAACACAATAGAAGGGTTAATGTGTGTTAACAGAATATTGGACTGGGGAACATAGGACCCTGGGAACATGAACATCACGTCCACAACACAACCTGTGTATCAGATCTTGTACTCATTTCACAAAATTTTTTGAGACCGTGTTGATAGGCCCACCTTTGATTGAAAGCATATCACTAACTGAAGTAGAAGTAGATGAGGCAGGTTGAGGGAAAGTGGGTACACCAAAAAAGTTAATTACAGCACTTCATCACTAAAGCACTTCTGGAAAGCACTGAACATCACATATTGATGATAGAGCAGTGGAGGTATATTTGCGGAGGGAGTTTTCCTTTAAAAAGTCAGACCGATGTATTGGTTTGCCGGTTGAAAGTGGGATCTGGTCCCGTCAGTGTCGTCCACATATGATGGATATGATGTAGTTTAATTAGCCTACATTTTTATTGTAGGATTGTTAAATATAAAATTGCTGCATTACCTTCTTTTATTGTGTATTGTCTCTAATCTATAGTTATATGTTAATACAGATTGTGTGAGCTACTGGACACCTGAATTTCCCCAAGGGGATGAATGAAGTGTCTATCTATCTATCTATCTATCTATCTATCTATATATCTATGTACAACACTGGTTGCCAACTGGCTGTTGGTTTGATCAGATTCCGCAATGTTAGGGTTAGGGTTAGGTTTAGAATAAGGATAATTGGGTTTCAGTTGAGAATTTTAGTGTCCCATGGTCTAAATGCTGTTTCAGAGGCTTTTCCACCCTGATAAAAATACAATTCTGGGGGAAATACTGACAGAATTTTGTGGCAAGATATTGAATATCGGCACAAACTCTTGGCTCTTGGCAACTTCAATCCAAAAATTGGTATTGGTATTCAAGAACCCCCATCATTTAAATCCTAAAGTAGATGTCTTGTTGTTGTCATGACTTTCCCAACCAGGGAGAGGAGTTGGAGGACAAAAGCTTTCAAGCAGCCCTGGGATTTGCATGGTGGGAACGGCCTGTTAGCTCAACAGAGACTCTTAGAGCATAGTAAAGAGGCTGAGGCAAACAACATCTATCTGTCTGTCTCTGATGTCTTAAGTAAAGCCTGGCCCTGTGCTTTCCTCGGTTTTACAATGTTACTTACAAATAGAATTCCACTGTTCAAGGCTTTTGAAGGCTCTTACTAGTTCTGATTTTATTTATTTATTTTTTGGAGTGAAGGTGCCGATGGATGATATCAAACCCATTAAAAAATGAAATTCTTTTTAGTTAAGGTTATTGCTTTGACTGGATTCTCTGTTTTCGCCTGCAGCTTGAATTTATTTACCTTCTATACCTAAAAGGTGAAGATATTTTGCCAAACTGAGTTTTGCAATCACAGTATATTACCCAATATATTACCTCTCTACATATATTTGTATATATTGCATACGTCTTTATTTTTTTTAATCATTTCTCATGTATTTCACACCCTCATAATGCTGTAATATGTCATATTGTTTTCATGCTTTCATTAATTTCTACTTAAAATGTCCCTGAAACACTGAAAGTAGCTTGTTGTCTTATGTTTGATACCTCCATTTGCTATATTTGTATATTCTATTTTACATTGCTGCATTCTATTATTAGTTTGCTGCTTCAATAACCGACTTTCCCCACAGGGATCACTGAAGATTTATTTAATCTGATGTTATCATACTAGACTCACTGATACACACACACACACACACACACACACACACACTGGCAGCTCCCCTACGGGGTGGTACAGACGACAGCAGTCCATCTACCACTGTGTCCCATTAGTTTCTTCTCCCTGACAGTTACAGCTGCCTTTATGTTCGCCACCTCTGTTTAATTCCCCCTGTCAGCTCCAGGATGTGCTGGTCTTCAATACAGACACTGTGGGGGGTCTCCGCTTGTTTGTGCTCTACAGAATGGAGCAGCGGCTTAGCCTGGAAGGATCGTATAAGGCCTCATCAGCCACACAATGGGAGGCTAATTGTAGCCTTCTGGTGCGAGTAGACTGAAGTCAATGGGTGTAAACACACACATAGCCTGTCAGCAGTGTTACAACAGAGAGAATGAAGGTAATGTAAAGGATTTAAGGAAGCTGGGAGAAAGCTATACTGTTCTTACTCTGGTACAACACTGTTTGCCAAAGCCATCAGCCACTAACTACCACAGGTGGAGAGAGAACCAATATCCTACTAAACCAATATCCTACTCAAGTCGAACTGTTTTACTTAAAACTACAACATTCAACTTTTCTCCTTGAGGCAGTATTGTTAGCATAGGTTACTGTACCTTTTAAACCTGCAATAAGCGATTTCAGACCCTGTAACCAATCCTGAAACTAACACGTGGAGATTTCTGAGACATAATGATATAAACAAATTGACAACAAGCTTTAGGAAAGAGGTGCTGTGTGGCTAAGTCAGCCCGAGAAATGGCGAATCGATGAAGCGAGCATGTAAACTTGTTACCCACCTCTTCACTTGTCATTGTGGGACATGTGACCTTCAGCGGGAGAAAAATCTGGCAAAGCGAGACTGGTAACCGGCAATATTTCTCCGTAGGTACGTTTATTTTAGCCATTAGCCTTTATGCACAGTTTGTCCTTAAGGGCTGCTGTCGCCCAGTAGCTTTGCTATGTGTTTACAAAATGTGTTGCGGTTGCTGTCGCCCTCTAGTGGTCAGAAAAAAATCGCGTAGTGTAGCTCTAAGTAGAAGTTAAATTACTGTTGTGACGAAAGTAGCTAATTTAAAATGTACTTTAAGAAGCTACTCCATTGATGTTTCTTTTACTACTAGCTATCCAGCTAGCTAGCAAGGCTAGCAAAGTACCTAGCAACAACCTAGCTGGATGGGTGTTAACTAAGCTACTGTCATGTATACATTTTGTTGACTAATTTGTAAATAAGCTGTTACTGCAGAAATGTGACTAACTATAAAATCTCATGTTGAATGAAATCTAAAAGACCACACCTATCACTTTCCAACAATACTAATTTAATTGTCCACATACAGTAGGCCTACGTACTGTAACTACATCCAAATAAACTCTATGCTAGCTTAGGGTGTTTTCACATATAGTTCTTTTTAAAAAGAACAGAACTCAGTCCTTTTTAACCCTGATGCACAAGCTATGCAAACCCCTTCTAATACACAACATGTATGCAAGTGTGATTTAAAAAAAACATAAAGACATACTATAATAATAATTTTGTTCAAATAATTATTTTAGCAGTGATTTGGACCAAACAATAATACATTTAATATTTGAAATATGTTTATTTGTCACTTTGTCACACATAACATACACATATCACTGATAACCAATAACACTGATATTGAACTGTAGTGCATCTGTAGTGTAACTGTAGTGAACTGTGGTGAATGTGACCGAATAAAAGAAAATAAAACTGATGAAATAAAATCACATGGCTACAGCGCACATCGCCATTTCAGTGCTTACATGCCTCACAAATGTCACAAATGACAACTACATGTTTGTGCTCCTTGGAACACAGGCCTGGTGCACTGGGAACACCAGCTGCTGACTTTTCTGTCTTTGGCAGCTGGGCAGATCTTGCACCTCTTCCTCTTCACTTGGCCCTCCTGTCTGATGTCCTCCTATGGCTGGGTGGTGGCTGCGTTTTGTTTTTTTTATCCCACATCTTCCCATTGCCTCTGTAATATGCTTTTGGAGGTGGATCGTGCCCTCCATGCGCCTCTTCATATGTGGCATGACAAGCTCTTTGCCCAGCTCCTTGATGAATAGCCACCGTGCATTGATCACAACACCCATGTAATCAGGGAAGTTGGTGCAGGCATTGAGGGTGGCAACATCCAGCACATTGTGCCAGAGCACCATGGGCCACCTCCATGTTCTCCGCTTACATGACTAGGTGCGAACCATCTGATCCATTGTGTCCACTCCTCCTTTTGTTATAGTACTGGATCACTTCTGGTTTCTTCTTCACACTGTTGTCATCCACTGCTTTGTCATCATGCATGATGCTCAGGAGGACAACAGCCTTTCCCTTCTTCGGCACATAGCTCACCATGGTCATGGTTGCCATTGAATCCAAATTCTGAGCTATGCATCTCCCTCGATTTGGATGGCATCATGACAGGCGGTATGTCCGGCTTGTTCCGGCGAAGAGACCTCACAATGGTCAGGTGCTTCTCAAGGAGCTTCTCATCCAGAGGGACACTGGTGAAGAAGTGGTCCATTATGATGTTGCGACCTATGATTAAAAACAAAACAAAAAAACGAAAAGAATGGTCAATTTACTCAACATGAAATTCTCTAAATTCTAACACTAAAATAAACTGAATGCATTAAAGAGGGTCAAACCAATAAAGGCCATGAATTTGTCTTTGTCGATGCTTCTCCACTCTTTCCCTTTTGCTGCTGCTGCTCTTCGTCCCTCTAAGTTGGTGCATTTCAGAACCTCCTCAATGATGTTGTCAATGATGAACTTATCCCAGCCATCTTTCGGTGAAACAGCTGTTGAAAAAAATGCAGGTCCTGGGCAGCTCCTCAGGATGTTGTGGCTTCTTCTTCTGCCCTGAGTGGGGGGATGCTCGTTCCAGTAAGACCCCTTTTTACTCAATCTATTGGACTGGGTCTGAGTTTCCTCTTCAGAGGACTCATCAGACGAGTCTTCTATGTCATCAAAGGAGTCTTCTTCATCTAGGAGAGCTGGATTCCAAGACACACCCACAACCCCAGCTTGACCCTGTGGTACATAGTCAAGGTAATCAGCATCATTGATTTCAGACTCAGAATCAGGACCAAGAATTGCCTCTTCATCTTCCTCATCCTGTTCTTTATGCAGCATCTCTATGACCATTTTAGCCGTAAATCTTTTATGACCGGGACCAGCCATACTAACACTAAAGAAAATCAAAAGCAAAAGAATATTTTCAAATACACATCAATCAGTTGATCAAGTATATACTGTTCTATTTCGAGTTTTATTTTGTTGACCTAGCTAACGTTAGCTAGCTAGAATAGAATATGTCAACAGCTAGCTAGCTAATAATATTAGACATATTTCTCTTTCTCACTAGTAATGGATGTCAAGGTAACCTTAACCTAATGTTCAAATATTATGTACAGTTATCTTTCACAAGATATCAAATATTTTCTTAGGTAAATCAATTGTAAAATAAGACTTACATGCATCAGATGTACAAAAGCAGCCGTGCCTCTAATGTCCGCTAGAGGCCGGCTCCAAAGACTCCAAACCGCCCAACTCCATTCATGTCAATGGGACCACAACTCAACTTCTCACTCAAAATATAAAGTCAATAAACTTTTTCAACAAGAGATTATGGTCTCAGTAGCTAATTTTACTTCTGCTAATATGTGTCTGTATGGCGATTTTCAAAATAATTGGGTCATTAACGTAATATAACGGTTATACGGCTGTCCAGTGATTGACAGGTCGCTGATCGCAGACCAATAGCAGGCTGTGGTAAACCCCCGGCTTCGCTCTGACTGCTCCGGCTCCAAAAAATGTCAACATGGCAGCACTCATAAACACAAACTTTTGGCTTCAAAACGGCCCTTCAGATCCCTACGGGTGACGTCACACTCACTACGTCAATCTTTTCTTACAGTCTATCGTAAAGACGTGTATACCTTTGCGCGTTTCTCATAACAAATGCGTTTGATAATGGCCAATCAAAACCATTTCAGCCTAGGACAGACAAATCACATTAGATTCTTTACATTTATTATTATACGCATCCTACGCACATAAGCAACATTTCTTATCATATGTGTAAAATTAGAATGATGTGTTATCATACATGTAGTACATAAAATAGAACGTGTATGATAAGAGAGCCGTTCTTGTTGTATAGAAACATTTCTGACAAATCAGTGTACACACTATTCACTCCTGTTGTCATCATGGCTTCCTGCCACCGTATTCAAAAGAGTTGTTGTATAGATTTATATCTGACCAATTAGACTTCGACACATCACCTACAATACTTCTATGCTACTACTAAACTTTAGACAACATCTACTTTTCATAACTATATTGCCTATTAATCATAAGTAATCTAATATCATGAATCAGGCTACTGTGAGTTGTATAGTCAGTAGGATTCACAAGATCGCCAACTTGGTAACTCGGAGGCAAGTCTTCGGTAATGTTAACCCTACGACAGCTGCTTCATCAGAAATCATGACAGAGTATGTATGTAAATTATAGTGAGGTAGCTATATTTATAAGTCGTGGGTCATATAGGAAAAGATTACTCTGGGCACATCAAAACATAGGGCACATAGGGCAACCACAAAACATATGTAGATTAGTTCCATAAGTTGAATAAGCAGGGGCGGCTGTGGCTCAGGAGGTAGAGCGGGTCGTCCACTAATCAGAAGGTCGGTGGTTCGATCCCCGGCTCTTCCAGTCCGCATGTCTTGCCGGCATCGGTGTATGTGTGAATGGATAGGCACGTGTTGTAGGGCACTTTGGATATAAGCGCTGTATAAATGCAGTCCATTTACCATTGTCTGAATGTAGGCATGTTGTGAAGTGCTTTGGATAAAAGCGCTATATAAAATGCAGTCCATTTACCAACTAAGCCTAAGTGCATAGATAGAAATGGCGATATGGAGTAAAATAAAACTGTGCTATGAATCTAAAATGAATGAACTGATAGGAATAATTCCTAGAGGAGATTCCATATCGTCTTCCAATATGGCTGTGCATCATCAGTTCTCTATTCCATACAACTGTTACTGGTGGATGCACATGCTGAGAGAAGTTTAGAGTACAAGTATATGAGGATTTGGAGGGAATCAATAAAAGTAATGAGAAGAGAATGGATTTTAATTGGTGAGTCCCAAGGAACGCCATAGGTTTTCAGAGATGCACAGAATCCTAGATATAAAAAAAATATCTCTTGGTGATTATGTGCATTCTTAAAATGTCACTCATGGTATCTATATTTTCACTAGGAAATGAGGGAGAACAAAGGGTTTAGAACAGTTTCTAATCTCATGGTCCTGCCACAGAGCCACTATGGCCAGTGAACATGGAAGCATGACATCAGCTGTCCAGTCTGTAAGAACACACACTCTCAGTTAGAAACTTCTAAAGAAACAACCAAAGATTTGGGATCACCTGCTTTACATAAGAACATGGACAGCCTCCTCCACCAGGTGAGCACATACAGTATTTGACACATAAGTGTAAATTTTGAGTTTAGCCAGGTAAAATACATGTGTCCTATTGATGTGAACAGAATTGAACTGGTAATCTAACCATATGTTTGGTCCTGTTTTGATGCGAGGATTGACCAGGCTAAAGGAGACAATCCTGACATTGGAGTTCCTCATGGTAAGAACTTAATTCCTATGCACCAACGCTGTTTTAAATCTCCCCTGGACGCCTTTTTGTAAATGCAAAACGTGTTCAACAGGGGAGAAGGTGGAGGCAATTACGCTCCAGCACCTGCCCGCCTCCCCGACCAGCTGCCAAACCAAGGGGATAATACTGATGATGACGATGATGCCCGTGCTGCAGCTGCTGATGTTCACGAGGAAGATGCGGGTCCTCGGCCTGCGATCTTGTCCCGCAGCCCAAGCCCCAGCTTCCTCCCTGTCCCTCATGATCTGTCCAGCAAGAGAAGCAGAAAGGAGGACAGAAGCTCCGGCCTGGAAGCTGCCGCTGCCACCGCAAAGAGGCTGAGAGCGACCACAGGACACAGCAACACTGAGTCCGAGAGCGAGGCTGAGGGGTCCAGGAAGAGGAAGAGGGAGGAGGAGGAGGAGGAGGAGGAGGACACGGACTCCTGCAAGAGGTTCAAGTGGTGGGAGGACATCAGCGAGGCCTCCGACTCTGATGCTGATGACAGCAATAAAGCCTTTTTTGGCTTTTTGTGGGTGGAGAAATTTCCCTTTCATCCTGAGCAGGGCACAGTGTATATAATCTAGACTGTTTACCATATCAAAACCAATTGAGCTGTTGAGAAGAATGAATAGTCACTCGACCTAACCCTAACTCCACCATCAGTTACTTTCTCTCAACCTTTCCTTCATTGAGCGAGTAGTCATTCTATTTTGTTAACAAAACTAAAAAATTTAAAACAAATGGTAATTTGATTTTCAATTCAAAATCCAAAAATGGAAAAAGTAAATACAACATTGTCGACAAGGCTTTTGACAAGTGACAATTGACAAGGTGCTGATAATGCTACTTTCCTCAGGTGTAGACTGGTATGAATATTTGGAAAGGTTTTATATAGAACAATTTCAGAGGGTTCTTTCTAAACAAAATGCTTCTATATAGAACCTTTTTAAAGGTTCGATCAATATCCCAAACCTTTGATTGCCTTCTATGATGGATGGCCCCATATTTAATAATTCTGCAGAATTGCCATGATATCAAGTTCATTTAACTGTCCAAAAAATCTATGTATTATTTCCAGTAACCTATAATATTGAAAACTTCAATAACATACAGTAAGCCCTTTGCCAGTACCAACCTATTGTAGATGGAAGAAAAAGAAAAGAGAGAGGTGGTTTCAAATTGACTGTTGATCACAAAGACTAGTTGCACCATATAAAAATATTAAAACATCTGTTTGAGGTACTCCACACTAAACAGGAATATTCAAACAGACACTGCAGAGCCTGTGACACATCCATTTCTCCAGACGTGATCCATCTTCACGGTTGCTTTCACAGCAAGTAAGGGATTCACTTCATTGTGGAAGATGATGGTTGGGGATGTTTCTTGGTTCCTATAGAAGGGAAACATGTAAGGTTAGGGTTAGGTTAGGGATAGGTGATTGACAATACAAAAAATGTCAATGACTATGTAAAGATTCAACATACCTCATCTAAAAGGAACTTGTAGCTCTCCCTGAATAAGGCAGGGACAATCAGTATAGCGGCAGTCCTTTCCAGGTCTGAAATATCAGATGAAATAAATTATCTCTGCATAAGTTTTATGAATACAATTTATAGAGAAACTCCAACCACAAACATAGATGTACCATCTTTGTTACCCTCAGTTCCCAGCAGGCTTGACAGGAGGCCCCTCTGACTCCCACGACGAGCCACCCTGATGATGTTGGGTGTCATCACATTGAGAGCAGATTTAGCTCAAAGTCCTGGACAAGATGCAACCTCATTTCACCATGCATCTGCAACAAACAATAATTACAACAAAACAACAATTATGGCTACCAAGGTTATTTCAATAGAACCTAGAAGGGCACTCGGAGAGCGCAGACCTCCACCAAGGTTCGTGCTATTGTTGTTCGTGAGTCGGATCCGGATCCGCTCCAAAATGTAATGGGTTCTTCCTTGGCCCATGCTACCCTTCCACTATGTTGCGTGCAAATCGGGCCAGTAGTTTTTCCGTAATCCTGCTAACAGACAAACAGACAAACAAACGGCACCGAAAACATAACCTCCTTGGCGGAGGTAATGAAAATGGACTAAAGCTAAGCATGATAAAATGTTTTGGTAAACTGTGATGAAAACAAAAAGTATACTTACAAACCAAATTAATTGGAAATTAGAATGTCTGGCCCCAAACATAACTAAAAAAGCTACACCGGTAAGCAGCTAACCTCTGAGTGCTATCTATTGGATATTATATGTTTGAGACATTAGATAGGCTACTGTAAAGCAGACATTCTTTCACGAAGCTGGAAATTGGCGTTGGAAATTAATGCTAGGTTAAGGTAACTGACGTTTGCGAATGTTAGCTTAGCTAAACTAGGTTAGCTAATGGTCAGTTTACAATAAGCTAAGGTATATGTAACATTACCGACACCTGTCGGTTAAAACACCATGATGAAAACAGCATATAGCATTTATCAACAAATATTTCCCTTTATAAAAGTTTCAGATGTTGTAACCACCTTTACTTTGTTGGAAACTGTAGTCAGCTGTCAACTGTCATCCTGTTGATATTTGAAATTGAACTGTTTCATGAACATTCCGTGAAGAGTGAATTTGTACTGGGGATTAAAGCTACACTAAGTGATTTTTTTCTGACCACTAGAGGGTGACAGCAACCGCAACACATTTGTAAACACACAGCAAAGCTACTAGGCGACGGAAGCCCTTCAAGGGGAACTTCGGTATTTTTCAACCTGGACCCTATTTTCCCAACTGTGTGTGTCTAACGGCCAAAATACATGGGACACGGACGCGGCGCGACACGTCTGCCGCGGAATGCCCGCAACAGAGTGCGTCCATAATAATCAACTGAAGCTGCTACACGGACCACGGAAGCCGCGGGCATCGCGCGGCTCATCTCTATTTTTGCGCGTCTGGTCTATTTTTTCCCCTTTACGCGCGGCTACGCGGCCCTCAAACAGGTAAAAACTCCATAGAACTGTGTAAAAAACTAGTACAATCTGTTTAAAAATGATTAAAATAAATACCTCATTGTACCAGAGGCAATGTGACGCAGCAGAGCAACCTTGTGGGTGTTTTTACATTGCACATTAAAATAAATCAATCAAATCAATGTGTATCCATGATCCTGTAGTTAAAACGATCTAGTTAATTAATTCAATACCAGTTAATATAGCCTACACTTCCAAACTCTGCATAACCAACTGCATTATCGCTTGGCAAAACTCAATATGCACACAGTGAAGCCGATCATCTATGTGGAAAAACACTGGCAATGTAGCCAACAGGAGGTATGCAAATTTGTTGGGAGTGGGAGGTTCTCGGCCACGATTGTCAGGTGGGGGTAGGGTCACAGAGACACACACGGGGACACAGGGAGATCAACATGGACGAGGTGAAGTTGATCCTTGAAGTTGAAAAACACCTGGAGTTGTATGACCCATCTAACCGGTTTTACAAGGACAACATCAAAAAGGATGCCATATGGAAAGAAGTAGCTTCTGCCGTCGGAGCATCAGGTGATTGATAATTTTCTTCACTATTTGTTTTCTTTTTGCCTCTCAATCACCACTTTTACTGAAAACCTAACAGAGAAATCTTACTGACATTTCAATTTTCCCAGACATTAAAAGATGAATATTGGACGCAATTATATGATCAATTAATAACTTTTAAATGTACCATGTTAAGGATGTCACTGGATTTCTTTTAAAGTAGCCCAATTAGTAACACAAACACAAGAGAGTGATGGGAACACATTTGTTTAATCTTTAAATACAAAAACAAACAATAAAAAAGCAATACTAGCAAGCATAACACTGTAATTACTAATTCCAAATCTGTGTTAACTGCTTTCTGAAAGGAATAATCCTCATCCCATCCAGCAACATTAATGAGCAATACCTCTGTAACAAAACCACCACTGTAACTATTCCCTTTGCATTGCATCTCTGCCTATATCATCTTGTCCTGCCAAGAGACACTTCCTTCTGCAGAGCTGAAGTACTTGGTGAACTGTTCACGCGCATCCAAAGCTTCACGGGAACCTCTGTTTCCTCCCATGTATCTGACACGTTGAAGCCGCATCCCTCCTTCTTGTGATTGAGCTAGCTCTGGTTGTCTGTTGGGTTTGACAGGTAGTTATGCAGTATGCATGATGTAATCACAACTGCATCAACATGGGATGGTGACATATTGATCCTGGTATACAGCACCCTCCACCGTGCAGCAAGAATGCCAAAAGCACACTCCACAACCATCCTTGCCCTTGACAAACGATAGTTGAAGATGCGTTTTTGCTTGGATAGGTTCTGTCCTGGGTATGGCCTCATGAGATCATTTTTTTAGAGGGAAGGCAGCATCCCCCACCATCACATACGGAACCTCACCTTGTTGAGCCGATTCAGGTAGTGATTCATTTGGTGGCACATTCAATGTTTTGGCCTCCATCCCTCTCCCCAGACTCGACGCTGCATATATTCCACCATCACTTGTTTGTCCAAAATCCGCTACCTGAATTGTTAAGAAGCGGTAGTCTGCATCTACAAGCGCCAGTAGCACAATGGAAAATGTTTTTTTGTAATTTAAGTACATGCTGCCTGAGCGCCTTGGTGCTTGTATGGTGACATGCTTGCCGTCCAGAGCCCCGATGCAGTGCGGGAAGTTCCACTTTTCCCCAAAACGGCTTGCTATGGTTCTCCACGCCTCCTCTGTTGGCTTGGGGATGTAGGTCTGTAGCATGAGTTGGTTGATTGCTTCACATGTCATGTAAACAGAGTCTGCCACAGTTTTGTGTCCAAGACGGTAGCTATAGGCCAGGCTGGCAAAAGACTCCCCCGTGGCAAGGAACCTACAGAAAAGAAGACAAAAAGGTTAATGAATGTGACATGCATTATTTTTTATATTTATTAAAAATATATTAACTTAGTTTCTTTTTGCAGTTGATGATTGCAAACGTTGCTGGAAGAATTTAAGAGATGCTTTTGTCTGCAACAAGAACAAAAAGACTCCGAGTGGATCTGCAGGAGGCACAATCAGGGAATGGAAATATTTCCAAATAATGTGTTTCCTTTTACCCCATGTACAGCCCAGAAGGTTTGTCTACATTCCACAAAAAATGAAATATATTTATATATTATATATTTATATGTATTTAGTCTATGCTGTTTACATATTTTCCACTTCAACCAATACAAGAGATGTTTTTGTTTTCACAATGCAAATATGCAGTAAATAACTCGGTCTACTTTTTTTTTTCTTCTGTAGTTCAAGAAGCAGTTTGGACCCTCCAAGTGTTGCTGATGAGCCCAGTGCACTTTTGACCGAGAGTCATCCGGGACAGTCAGAGGTGGATGACCCAGGGGAGGGGCCTTCACATGTTGCCATGGTAACTGCAATCCCCCCACATCTGCAGCAGCATTTGCCAGCTTCTAGAGCTGGAAGTCCCACCGTTGTTGCACAACAGTCAAGGTCTTCAACTCCACTTCCTGCGGAAACAGGTCTTGTGACAACACCTAGAGCTCCACCACGCACAGGAGCAGAAACGAGGAGGAGAGCTGCAATGGCAGTGGAGGACAGGCTGCTTGCTCTTGTCCAGGACCCTCCAGCACCACCACATGTGCCAAGAGAAGAAGATGAGATGTACTATTTTGTCTTAAGCCTTGTGCCCTCCCTGAACAAAATTAGTGCTAGAGGTAGGATGCGGGCAAAACATGCACTCCTTGATACAGTGGAAAAGATTCTGGATTGGGAAGAGCGACAGTCACAAGGCCAAAGCCGACATATCCACAACCTCGTTTTGGCCATCAGGGACAGTCTTCATATCCTGGGCAACATGGTCAACCGCCATTTCATCCTCAGGAAGGCTTTCAGCCTATACATCAGGCCCCAACTATGTATAGTCAAACCGGACCAAGGCCCATGAGAGTACCAAGCACAAGCAGCGAGGAGCACTGGGGGGAACATGATGAAGCGTCACGTTCTACAATTAGCTCTCAGTTCATGGAGCTGTAGCATGGTCTACTTGAAAGGTTGTGATATACATTATATAGTTAAAGTGTGTGTGAGTTTATATATGTAGCTATATTGTTGTAGTTGTTCTTATTGAGATTACTAAATATCTATGCCCACCTCCAAAGTTGTTACATTATTTATATTGTGTTGAACACAACAACTATACGTAGTTGTGGTTGCTGGAAATTATAATTGTGTGGAATACTCTTGATAACTGTGTAATGTGTGATTTATTAATAAATGTGTAATTCAGCTTTTCATTACAATTGATTATGTCTCTTGCTTCATACCTCTGTACTTACAAAGTGGTAAGAGGGGCACTCCACTACAGGTTTTGAGTTGGGATGGAGGGGTGGGGGAGAGGGTGGTTACACAATGCAGAAACAAAGCCAGCATTTTTTTCAACTGCCTTGTATGAACCCACAAAACTTAACTACATTTCAAGTTTGATTTTTGCAAAGTGTACTGTATGAGGCAGGGTATGAGATGACATGAATACATTCAAGACAGTATAAAATACATATATATATACACTGTATATAAACGTTTTGTTACCTCAGTGTTACAGCAAGCCTTTGTTTTGGTTCGATGGAAGCTCTGAAGTTTGTGTTTTGCCTTGTAAGCTCTGTTCCAATGATAGACAGAAGATGATCCATTTGTTGTGGAGTCATCCTGAAGTAGCTGCAGTGTCGGTCAATGTCTAAAGCCAGCTCTGCAACCAGGTTATGGAAGGCCCCCTGCTGTCTTCTTTGCTGATTCAGCGGATGTACCCAAAATCTTCTCCTTCTCTGTAACCTCCGGAGTAATAAAAAGAGAGCAACCGCCTTCCTTCTATTTATAGCAGGAGCTAGTGAACAAAAACAGTGAAAATAACATAAGTAATCTGTAAAGTACTCTGTCTTTTGCAACTTCAAACTTGGCAACGCTAGGTCAACTTGTTTACATAACGTTAATAGGCAATATGGATAGGATCACGCACAGCTGAAAGCACATATGAAAATAAATTAACAGTACACATGTAGACAGGTCATATTTTTGTAATATTTTAAGTGGAAAATGCTTTAACTTACCCATTTTCCGAAGTATCCTACTTGATATCTCCTCAGAAAATCACGGCTGGCACGCAACCACACGCTACAAAGACGGAGTCTGTGTAGCAGGTAAAAAACTCCACGTCCGTGTCCCATGTATTTCGGCCGTAAGTAACTAATGGGGACAACAATTTTTGAAATTGGTCCAGTATTGAGCGAGATCGCTTCAGCCGGCAGCCGCAAAACGGGCTGCAATGTAATCCGACGGGGCAAATGCGTGTTATCTAAATATTTTAGATAACACTGAGCTACGATTTCTGTACTCCAACACAACAAACTCCCCCCGGCACTCCTCTCTCCAACTCTCACTCACTTCCTGCAACAACTAAGCTCTCGCGAGACTTGGTTACACAGACGGGATCAAGCATAAGGTAAGGAAGTGTGTTTCATTTCTGTATCGGGTCCTTTCCATAATGTTGTCAGACACTTATAATAACAATCTGAGCCTGTCAGTGGCAAAAACAAGCTCTTTTAGTGGACGTACATTGACGGTTCGCATTTGTCCCGTCGGATTACATTGCAGCCCGTTTCGCGGCTGCCGGCTGAAGCGATCTCACTCAATACTGGACCAATTTCAAAAATTGTTGTCCCCATTAGTTACTTAGACACACACAGTTGGGGAAAATAGGGTCCAGGTTGAAAAATACTTAAGTTACCCTTTAAGGATAAAGGCTAATGGCTAAAATAAACGTACCTACAGAGAAATAACGCCGGTTACCAGTCTTCGCTTTGCCAGATTTTTCTCCTGCTGAAGGTCACATGTCCCACAATAACAAGTGAAGAGGCAGGTAGCAAGTTTACAAGTTGAAATCATTTACTTGCTCGCTTTATCGAATCGCCTTTTCTCGGGCCGACTTACACAAATGAATGAATGTACACAAAGAATACGGATATCCCTGGTGCTGTTCAAGCGGCATACAGGTGAGCAACTTCTAGTGCTGAATGATGGCACAGCTTCCATTCAAAGTGTCCTGCTCCATATAGTCCAACGGGACGACGAGACCCATGACCAAACAGAGGAGCAAAACACCAACATAGACCTTGTCCATCCCGCCCTCGATTCTATGGTGAATGAGTACGATAGATCGGTAGCAACGATGCTGCTTTGCTGTGGAAAATCGCGTTCAGAACAATACCAGCTTGGTGTGGCTCCTGACAGAGCTAAAAAGCTGCTGACCTGCTTGGAAGAGAGGCTACTGGCATGGGAGAATACTAAAAATGCAGCCAAAGACCTAGTGAACCAGCGGTTAACAGAGCGGCATGAAAGTTTGGAGGCCCGGATTGCTGAAGCAACAGAACATCTCATTCGCGTTGCTGGAAAATGCCCCCCCAGAACGAGTTGGGGATTTAGAAAATAAGAAAAACTTTCTCATGGAGTCCCTGAAGCATGTGAAGAAGTTAAGGGCAGGCACAGACTCATTATGTTCATGGGTCATAGTTTTGATTTTATTTGATTTATTTGACACATACTCAAAAGTCATACACTGCGACAAATAACGTTACATATTTGTTGAAAATGTCGAGGATAACACAAAGTTAAAATCTAACATTTCCACACACAGATTGAACACAGATCATGGCTGTAATGTTACACTTTACTTTTGATGGTAGTGTGAAGTGCCACTATTCATAATATTCGATCACAGACATCATGATCGCAAACCACAGGTGATATTAATCAAATAGTTGGTGATTATCTTTAAATGACAACCGTGGCCAATGAGCTGTGGCACTGCGCCATATTGTATGGCAAAAAACGTCATGAGAATACTATGAATACCAAAATATTTTAGCACAGTATTTATTTATAATTTTTAACAACATATGCTACCCAAACTCTCTACACTACAGCCCTGCAGGTGCATCAGATGTCTGGTGGAGTAGATAAATGCAACATTAAAAGTTAGTGTCCATAATACTATTCTTTTCTCTTTTTAGGCTGCAGAAACCCCATACTTCAAGCAATGCCTTCAGCAAGCTGTAAAGAGGAAGGCAAATGAGCTTGCAGATGAGCAAAGGGTGAAGAGAAGGGCTTTGGGTGCAGGTCCCAAACCCATGATGGATGAGGAGGATGAGAGGTGGTTGGCCAAGTGTATAGGTATGTTAAACTTGTTATGAGATCTATTCTTCTTTGTTCAAATGCCACCTCTTTTTAAAGGGGAACCACATCCATTTTCCAAAATGTTTAATGGACATATGTGTCTTTTCAACAATTTTATATGACTTCCTTGAATCTGTGGACCATTTTTGGTAAGGTTCTTTGCAAAGAAACTAGTCTAAATCTAATTTTAATTATTTATTTTCCAGCACCTGTTTCTTCCCTTGAAACATGCTAGATTTTGCTTTTCAGGAGAACTGGATAACCCTGAAATGTAAGAGTATCCTTTCATAGCCCCAGTTTAAAAAAAAAATGCCTTCTCAGTTTCAGAGGATAAAACAACAGTCCACAACAGGAGGCACAAGACTGTACACTCATCATAGAGTGAAGAGCAGGGACCTGGTAAAGCTTGCCAATTACACAAGGCTGAAGCGAGGACTGCCCTTGATTCGCTCCATATCTACTGTTGTGTCCAGAGCAAGACCAACACGCCTAAAGTCAATACAGTCTAGAAGACATGTAGGTATTAAAAAAACATCTTTAGAAATAATGTAGAAAATAAATACTAGCCTACATTCATCTTGTAGTCTATGTAGACAGCAGTAGCTTTACCACTGTGTTGCTGTGAATGGATTCTTAAAGAGGAACAACACCCAAATTAAGAATTCCAATATGTTATTTCCATGGCCTAGGAAAGTTGAATCAATATTTGTGAACATGAGCTATTCTCTCCCAAAGCCAGAAACCAGAGAAGTAAGAATCAAACTTGTGATGTCATCAGGTGTATATATAAAGTTAGAGCTGCAACGATTAATCGATTAGTTGTCAACTATTTTTTATTATTATTAAACCTTTATTTAGACAGGTAATCTCATTGAGACACGGGGTCTCATTCACAAGAGAGACCTGGTCAGGCAGCAGTACAACACAAAGTTACAGACAGACAGGACATTCAATACAGAGACAAGATGGAACACAATCATAAAAGTGATAAGTGCAAAAGTGCCAAAGTGGTAGCCAGATTTTAGGCACTATGTACAAGAGCAAACCCCCACAGACTCTCTCCATATTTCTTAGAAGTAGTTTAAAATCCCCTAGGGGAATCAAGCTGGACAGCTTCAGTTCCTGCTGTAGCGTGTTCCAGGTTGAGGGGGCAGAGTAGGAGAAAGCCTTTTTACCAAGTTCTGTACGGACTGAGGGGATGGAGAGAGTGATGAAGCCCTGGGAGCGTAGGCTATAGCAGCACTGTTTACATGACATATAAGTGGATAAATAAATGGGCAGCAGTCCAAGAATGGATTTATAAATGAAGATATACCAATGCAAAGCTCTGCGCATGGATAATGATGACCAGTTGACTAAAGAATACAGAGTACAATGGGGGGTGAGAGGTTTACAATTGGTTATGAATCTCAGAGCTCTGTGATAGACAGCGTCCAACAGATGAAGAGAGTGAGCTGAGGCATTCATATACAAAACATCCCCATAGTCCAGGAGAGGCAAGAAAGTAGCAGCAAGCCGTTTCCTAGCATTAAAGGAGAAACAGGATTTGTTCCTAAAATAGAAGCCCAATCTTAATTTCAGTTTCCTTAAAAGATGATCAATATGAGATTTAAAAGAAAGGCTTTCATCAATTGTGATGCCTGAATATTTATAGGTGGTCACAGTCTCAATAGGGGTACCTTGTACAGACATGGTACAGGGAACAACAGCTGGCACCATCTTTTTGTTAGAAAAGAACATGACCTTGGTTTTGTCTGCATTTAACGCCAGTCTGAGGTGGAACAGGTGGGACTGAATAGTGTCAAATGCAGACTGTAGATGTTCAAATGCCAGGGCAACAGTGCTTGCACAACAATATACAATAGTATCATCGGCATAAAGGTGTACAGATGCATTAATATTTATATTTAGACCCACATCATTTACATAAATAGTGAAAAGGGTGGGTCCTAAAACTGAACCTTGTGGCACACCTTTGAAGACATTAAGAAAGCTGGAAGAAATCAGAATCAGAATCAGAAATACTTTATTGATCCCCGAGGGGAAATTGGGTTACATTGCAGCTGCTCACATTGTAGAAGTGAATATATATAAGCGTAGAGAAATTATAAGAAATTATAAGAAAAATAGAAATACGAAAGTAAGAAATATGTAAATATGTGCATTATACTACAATATATAACAATGAGAATAAAAATAATAATAATAATATAGAAATAAGAGAAATAAGAATTCTGTACAATATGCATCATACTCCCAATATATACATACACCAGTGTAAATAATTAAATAATTAATAAGTATTGCACAGTTGAATTATTGCAGTTGAATTATTGCACAAAAAAATTGGTATTGCACAGTTAGATATAAGTTATAAGTTATGGGTTATAACTGCTGACAGGGTGAAATAAGTTCAAGAGCTAGTCTACTGACTCAGAGTGTCTGACACTCTGAGGGAGGAGTTGAAAAGTTTGATGGCCACAGGCAGGAATGAGTTCCTGTGGCGCTCTGTGGTGCATCTCGGTGGAATGAGTCTTGCACTGAATGTGCTCCTGTGCTTGACCAGCATGTCATGGAGCGGGTGGGAGACATTGTCCAAGATGCCATGTAACTTGGACAGCATCCTCCTCTGTGACACTGCCACCAGAGAGTCCAGCTCCACCCCCACAACGTCACTGGCCTTGCGGATCAGTTTGTTGAGTCTGTTGGCGTCTGCTGCCCTCAACCTGCTGCCCCAGCACACCACAGCAAACAGGAGAGCACTGGCCACCACAGACTCATAAAACATCCTCAGCATTGTCCGGCAGATGTTGAAGGACCTCAGCCTCCTCAGAAAGTAGAGACGGCTCTGGCCCTTCTTGTAGAGAGCTTCAGTGTTCTTAGCCCAGTTCAGTTTATTGTCAATGTACACTCCCAGGTACTTGTAGTCCTCCACAATGTCCACACTGACCCCCTCGATGGAAACAGGGGTCACCGGTGTCTTGGTACTCAGCCTCCACACCCTTGCTGATACATCCAACTATAGCAGAGTCATCAGAGAACTTCTGAAGATGGCAGGACTCTGTGTTGTAGTTGAAGTCTGTGGTGTAAAGGGTGAAGAGGAAGGGAGATAGCACTGTCCCCTGCGGGGCCCCAGTGTTGCTGACCACTCTGTCTGACACACAGTGTTGCAAGCGCACATACTGCGGTCCGCCAGTCAGGTAGTTGACAATCCAGGACACGAGGGGGGCGTCCACCTGCATCGCTGTCAGCTTCTCACCCAGTAGAGCCGGCCGGATGGTGTTGAAAGCACTGGAGAAGTCAAAAAACATGACCCTCACCATGCTCGCCGGTTTGTCCAGGTGGGTGTAGACGCGGTTTAGCAGGTAGATGACGGCGTCCTCAACTCCAAGTCGGGGCTGGTAGGCGAACTGGAGGGGGTCCAAGAGTGGCTTGACCATGGGTTGGAGCTGTTCCAGGACAAGTCTTTCCAGGGTTTTCATGATGTGGGAGGTCAATGCCACCGGTCTGTAGTCCTTGGAGCCAGCGGGACGCGGCGTCTTCGGCACAGGAACGAGGCAGGACGTCTTCCACAGCACGGGGACCCTTTGAAGACTCCACATAGCTGGGGGGCACAGGCTTTGAGCACCCTGGGGCTGACACCATCAGGGCCTGCAGCCTTGCTTGAGTGGAGTCTCATCAGCTGTCTTCTTACATGGTCAGCTGTGAAGCACACTGTAGAGGTTACAGGTAGGGGAGGGGGAGGGGTGGAGTCGTCAGGTTGGAGAAGGCAGTCAGTCTGGGAGCCAGTGGGGGGGGGGAGTGGGACCCTCAGTGGAGGATGGGGGGCTGTAGGACCACCAAACTGCACACACTGCTTATGGTTGGAAAGGTAATTTGAGAACCAACCAACAGTTTGGTCTGACAGACCACTGACAGCTGATAATCTCTGGCATAAAATGCCATGGTCAACGGTGTCAAATGCCTTGGACAAATCAATAAAAAGAGCAGTACAATAGTTCTTGGCGTCCAAGGCTTCCACAATATCATTTACAACTTTCATGGCAGCAGTTAACACAAAAAATTAATCGCCAACTATTTGGATAATTGATTAATCAGTTTGAGTAATTTTTTAACAAAAATAAGTCAAAATTCTCTGACTCCAGCTTCTTAAATGTGAATATTTTCTGGTTTCTTTACTCCTATATGACAGTAAACTGACTATCTTTGGGTTCTGTGTGTTAAACACACAGGGAGGTTGCCAGCACAACTCCATAGCAGCCTTCTCCAAAACAACTGAAGTCCGTGGGGACCAGTTCTTTAGCGCTCCAAAAACAGCAAAAACTACCATAAAATGACAGCTCGTGCAGCATAATCCAAGTCTTCTGAAGCCAAACGATCACACAGTGAGGGGAAAAGACCTATATTTTTCCACCATTTAGCACAAATCTTCACTACAGTCGAAAAAATGATTGCACGTGCACGCACACAGACCTAGCGTGTTCATGTGAATCTCCCCGACTACTGCGTTATGGTGTGTATTTCATTTGAACCCTGTACGTTACAGTCTTGTTTTTAATGTCTGTGAAGCACTAACTGTTGTTTTGAAATGTTATTGTTACTATTATTATGCACAGACCAGAGGGGTATTCCAGAAAGCAGGATTGGCAAGTTATCCAGATCTATTAACTCAGAATTCACGGAAATTTGTGGTTTTCTGTTTGAAAAACCAAGATGAGAGTAAGTCTACATCAGTTACTATGGCAATTTATGTTCTCAAGCTAACCTGCTCTGTGGCAGGTTTACTTGAGGCTTACTTGCGTTAAACCCGGCTGAGCCTGCAGCATTTATCAGAGTTCAGTTCATTCAACTTGTCTCGAAAATCATCCTTATTTATTCATTTTTCATCATTCATTTATTGATTTTTTTCTGCATTGGTGTGTTAGTGGACTGCTCTTTATGGTACATTTTTTGATGTTTGGAAACTTTTCATTTGATTATTTTTGAAAGCAGCTTTGCTTTATGTTCTTTTACATGTGCCTGAGACTTTTGCACAGTACTGTATACGAAATACATTGCCTTATTATACCCCTTTGTTCTCTTTTGGATATATATATATATATATATATTTATTTTGCCTTCATTATTGCTGTACTTTACCTTGTTTCTGTCAATAAGTAATACCTAGGATGATCTTAATATGTTTCCGATATCTATTCCCATGGTCTATGTACTACAGTTATACATTTACTACTTACTTAACCCAGCCTAATTATGTAAATGTTTTCATTAACGTACAATAGATGTTTTATAGATAACAGTCCAAACAATGTTATACTATTGATAGCTTGGTACTCACAAAACTTGTACATCTTATTTTTATTTTTGAAGAAGCGTGAGAGGGGGAATGGGGAAGGGGAACGATAGCAGCCAAAGCCATGTATGAATGAATCGATAAAAAATTGGTCACAAAAAATGGTCTTGAAAATGGCTTGCCCTGTCATGGAAGTTTGCGTCGAAGCTCAAATAATTTGCAGGGCTTTACGTTGAGAGCGTTATAGTTTTTCAAGAGGTTCGATTTAGCTGAATAGCCTTCTTCAGCCTCACATTTCCAAGATCACTCATCGTGGATTCGCCCTTACCTCTGTATAAAAAAAAGGTTTTGCACATTTTTTTCGTGTTCCCTGGGCATAAATCTGTGAACCTAATTAAAGAGGAATTCCACAGAATCGCAGGCTGTCAGTTTCAACTACAAATCTATCTTTAGGATTTAGACATTGAGAAATTAACAACCATGAATAATCATCTTTTTCAGGATTTCCAAGCTGCATAGACTGCACCCACATTCCTATTACGGCTCCTTCAGTCAATGAAGGAGAGTATGTTAATAGGAAATCTTTCCATAGCATAAATGTGCAGGTAATGGCAGAATATTTTCTTCCAATTCAAAGCTTCATTTCACAATATTTTCCAACTCAGAGATTGATACCACAGTGTATAAAAAACAGTGAAACATGGTGGTGGGAATATTCAAGTCTGGGGGTGTTTTTCTAATCCGTGTATCATTCGTTCTTTTCATATTCATATATCAATTGAATATGAAAAGAACAAATGATACACAGATTTTTTGCCTACTCTGGAGTTGGACACCTGCACCGACTCGACTACATCCTGACAAAGGAAATGTACCACTCCATTCTTCAGAGACATGCTATACCCTCTGGTTTGGATCTTTGTGGGGAAGGATTCATACTGCAGCAGGATAATGACCACAGTTGCCAAGTCCACTTATTATAAGCAACTTTGGGCTTGTTTTTCTGTAAAGTCGCTTACAAATATTGGTAGTCGCGGGTTGCGGTTTTTTTGGGCTTGTTTCTAAAGTGTAGTTGCTTATTTGGGCTTGCTCCCTTGTTGTCAAGCAGATGTTCTCGATAGTTTGTCCTGTTGCAGGATCCGTCCACAACCCCGTTCCCTCCCATACACACAGTCAGTGAGGCGTTATTTTTTTTCCCACCCGCATTCGGCGGGTGTTTCTCGAGTACAGCGGGTCTTTGTGGAATGCGGGTGGGGGAAAAAATGAGTCAGACAGACTTCGCTAACAATACCAGGGTGCCAGACTGGATTCGACCTCAAGTGGGGGACGATTCAAAGGCACTGTGCAGATTCTGTAAGTGTGAAATACATGCACATCATGCAGATCTTGTTCAACATGCCAGCACTGATAAACATAAGAGAAACATAGCACCGTTCTCGTCAATGAGGCTCATGGACATTGGATTCATGGTCTCAAGGGTTAGGGTTAGAAGTCGCTTCTTTTGGGCTTGTTTCCGTAGACCTGGTTGCTTGTTTCTCTCGTGAGATCTGGCAACACTGATAATGACCCAAAGCAAGAACTACTTGAAGATCAAGGAGTGCTGACTGTCACGGATTTTCCTCGGTCACCTGACCTCCACCCCACACATTTATGGGGGCACCTGAAGACCGAGAAAGCCAAGTATTCTGCAACATCACAAGATGGTCTTTGGAACATTGTCCAATCATGCTGGGATAACATGGATCATCAGGTTTTGCACAAACTTGGGGGGACATGCCAAATACTAAAATTATGAAATTCATGTAAATTTTTCAAAGATTCAAATTGTTATGCTGATGATATAATTTGTAATGAATTTTTTTTATTATTAAATTATAGAAGAATGCAAAATAGAAGCATTTTCAGTAGTGGTCTCAGACTTGAACCCCACTGTATCTGTAAATGGTTTGTTTTATTAAAGTGCAGCACTCATTTGAAAGTACTGGTGGTGACGCTCACTCCTGTCTCAGCTCTGCTACAACATTGTGGTAATCACCCTGCTTTCACCTCCTTTGATTGACAGGGAGAACCCACCATCTACGTTGTCGTCTTCGGATACGACAGAAGGAGAAAGAGAGCGAGTGCTGTGCTTTTCTTCCGTTTACTGCTGGCGCTACCCCCAACAAGTGTGGATTAAAAGCAATATCACATCAGGCATTTATGTTATTTTTCACAAAAGGCATACCGCACAAAGTATTGCTATGGTACTCTTGCAAACAATAGTGTATGCCTAGGCTTGAAGGACTTTCTTAAGTAAGTAAGTCGTTTTGGACAGAAGCATCAGAAACAGAAACATACAAAATGCATCATTGATATGGGTAAATACGCATATACAGTTGTGCTCATAAGTTTACATACCCTGGCAGAATTTGTGATTTTTTGGCCATTTTTCAGAGAATATGAATGATAACACAAAAACCTTTTTTTCACTCATGGTTAGTGGTTGGGTGAAGCCATTTATTGTCAAACAACTGTGTTTACTCTTTTTAAATCATAATGACAACAGAAACTACCCAAATGACCTTGATCAAAAGTTTACATACCCCAGTTCTTAATACCGTGTATTGCCCCCTTTAACATCAATGACAGCTTGAAGTCTTTTGTGGTAGTTGTGGATGAGGCTCTTTATTTTCTCAGATGGTAAAGCTGCCCATTCTTCTTGGCAAAAAGCCTCCAGTTCCTGTAAATTCTTGGGCTGTCTTGCATGAACTGCACGTTTGAGATCTCCCCAGAGTGGCTCAATGATATTGAGGTCAGGAGACTGAGATGGCCACTCCAGAACCTTCACTTTATTCTGCTGTAGCCAATGACAGGTCGACTTGGCCTTGTGTTTTGGATCGTTGTCATGTTGGAACGTTCAAGTACGTCCCATGCGCAGCTTCCGGGCTGATGAGTGCAAATTTTCCTCCAGTATTTTCTGATAACATGCTGCATTCATCTTGCCATCAATTCTGACCAAGTTTCCTGTGCCTTTGTAGCTCACACATCCCCAAAACATCAGCAATCCACCTCCGTGTTTCACAGTAGGAATGGTGTACCTTTCATCATAGGCCTTGTTGACTCCTCTCCAAATGTAACGTTTATGGTTGTGGCCAAAAAGTTCAATTTTGGTCTCATCACTCCACATGACTTTGTTCCAGAAGTTTTGAGGCTTGTCTCTGTGCTGTTTGGCGTATTGTAAGCGGGATGCTTTGTGGCATTTGCGTAGTAATGGCTTTCTTCTGGCGACTCGACCATGCAGCCCATTTTTCTTCAAGTGCCTCCTTATTGTGCATCTTGAAACAGCCACACCACCTTTTTTCAGAGAGTCCTGTATTTCAGCTGAAGTTATTTGTGGGTTTTTCTTTGCATCGCGAACAATTTTCCTGGCAGTTGTGGCTGAAATTTTTGTTGGTCTACCTGACCGTGGTTTGGTTTCAACAGAATCCCTCATTTTCCACTTCTTAATTAGAGTTTGAACACTGCTGATTGGCATTCTCAATTCCTTGGATATCTTTTTATATCCCTTTCCTGTTTTATACAGTTCAATTACCTTTTCCCGCAGATCCTTTGACAATTCTTTTGCTTTCCCCATGACTCAGAATCCAGAAACGTCAGTGCAGCACTGGATGAAAGATGCAAGGGTCTGTCAGGAGCCCAGAAACTCACTGACCTTTTATACACACACACTGATTACAAGCAAACAGATCACAGGTGAGGATGGTTACCTTTAGTAGCCATTCAAACCTGTTTGTGTCAACTTCACACAGAGAAATCAAGGTACAGGAATGGACCTAAAATGGTACACGCTTTGTCGCTCCAGCTGTCCCCTAGTAGGGTACGAGCACTGTACCTTTTTTGTACCTTCTTGTCTGTACCTCTAAAAGAACATTTCTGCACCCCTAGTGACAAAAATGTACCTTTATGTCCTAGTACAAAAATGTACCCATTGGAAAGGTACGGAATTGGTACCCAATGAGGTACAGCTGGAGCGACATGCCATTTTGTACCTTTATGAGGCAAAAACATACCCTTAAATTCAGAGACAAAAACATTTACAATTATTCACCAAAATTTATTCAGAGAATTAACAATTAGTTTACATCTTTTAACAAAATCCAATAGTTTACATGTAAACCAATCCCTTGTCAGTGCATTTCAATCAATGTATTGTTCTGCTAGAACTGACTTGTCCTTAACAAGTTCCAGCACATGACAAAAAGCAGTGCTTTTCAACATTAAGCTGAAGCATAAGGCCAAAGGAGCCGTTCACTAAGTGCAACAAAACTCCATTTCATAACTTGGTTTCACACATAAAACATATAACAAAGTTGAGTAAAAAGTACACTTACAAAAAGCAAATCCATAACTGACATGCAGGGTTAGGTTAAATTGCTTCAGTATCTTAACACTTAAACTGGAAGCATCAGGCTTTGTGAGCCGTTCATAAACCAGTTTTAAATGCAAAACACACAAGCAGTGCATGTTTCACGAATTAAAACATAACAAAATTCTGAGTATAAAGTACAGAACATTAACATTAACAAAATCCAAATCAGAATTTTGCTGATCCAGGTACAAGCTGTGTTGCTGTACTGTGGACTCTTCACTGGGACATGTTTATTATCAGAAGGCCTAAATACAGAGCATCTGTGCTTCCTGTACACGTGTTTTCTAAAAGAATGGAATCAGGAAAAAGTTGACTGGCAATCCCCTACACCACAGGTGATACTAAAATCCAAAGTCCAACATGTTGGATTAACTTCACTAGTGTAAATGTCCTTCGAGTGCACTTTGGGCACTGGTGCCGTTGAGGCATAATGATCTAGCACAGAAGGTTAATCACTCGGAGTAAAGTTACTGGCAGGGGCTTGTCTCCCTCTTCCACAATACTGACAATGCGCCTCTGAAGGAAGGTCAGTGTGTTTTTCAGGTGCGGTGGGTATGCAATGTTGAAAGCAAAATACATACTGAAGGCTGTTATGAAGGCTTCATCAGGGCCTGTGCACTGGCACACGCCTACTCTGTCTACTTTCACCACACTGAACCCTCTTCCAGTGATCGCCATTTTCCAGTCATTGTCCATCAGTTGTATGGTTGGATAGAGTGTACCAGGGTCCCCCTACATAAAAGAAAAACATGCAAAAAGAAGAGATTACAACTTGTAACCAATCAGTAAATTAGTTACTTCATTGGCATTTTTATTGCAAGCAAATCTGATTTGTCAGTGTTATGTTAGAGCCCCTTATGTACAAGCACTTGCTGGTGACCAGTCCTGAAGTTTGAAATTTTTTTGATGATTTGCAGCACCTAAGATAAAGACATTTTTCATGTATTTTCAGTAATATCTTTGGTGAGTACATATCCACTATGTAAAATTAGGAGATTCATGTTTTGATTTTTGCATGTAAGAAAAGGTTTCTTGGACAAAAAAAAAAAACTATATTTCTTGTAAAACAAAGATGAGATTTTTGAGTTGGTGTATTAGCTGCATGGCCCAGACAATACATTGGCTGTATACAGTAGAGTACTGCAAAAGCAATATGCATACTAGGCATGCAAACTTCACATTATGTGATGCATTTCATGTTCTTGTATACACTGATGAATCATAAATTGTTTTCTAAAACCATTGTTTTTTTTAATTAGGATTTTTAACAGGTGGGCTTAAAGGGTACAGTAGCATAAAAAGCAAGCTACATGAGAAGTTGAAATGAGAATTAACTATTTAATTTGTATGTAAATCAAAATTAGTTTATATGCTGTTTTTGTCTAAGTCTTAGTTAAATTTGAAAACAATATTTTAGAGTTATTCACAGGGTGGGCTTACTTGGAACACTTCACTTCACTCATTAAAAGAATAACCAAACAAAATACTAATACAGCCGAAGACGTCTAAAAAAAGTTAAGGTTTAAATCAAGCATATCTGTAGGAGACAGTTAATTCCTGAATCCAAGCAATCTTCTTCTGTGCATGTATTTACGTGAGGTCTACCAGTCAGTACTGTAGGACAATCCAGATGCCTACCTCTCCCATAGTGATGTAGTGTTCGATCTTTTCTCTGAAGATGGATGGCAAGAGGATAAGCCCGGCCCTTAAGTCGATTCCTGCAATGCAGAAAAATATCCTGCTTTCACGATCACATACATTTTCAAGTGTGCAATGTGGTAATTACAGCAGATCTATTGTCAGGTTCATTAGCAAGGTGACTGTCACTACCTGGTAGATCTTCAGCCAGGGCATCCTGTCTTGCATCAGTGTACTGTTTTGCTGGGGGAGATTTTCCCTCGGCAAGTTTCAGCACATTTGGCAAAACACTGGCGAAGCCCTCCCTGCAGCGACGACAGAAGCTGCTTGTTGAAGGATGGATTCGGTCAACCTCTTCAAAAAACTGTAGAATATACATGAAGACATCATTATTAACATTCAGTATATCACTGAAAGCCTAATTGTAGCTCATAAAATGCTGTTAAGCCTCAATACTGTGGCCTTTACAGACTATATTACCTCAATTATTATTATTTTACTTGTTTTCAGTGACAGCAATTGACATGCCTTCAATTTCACAATATCCAAAATTATTACATAGATTGATAACGCTCCCCTGTAACATTCAGTTGTTTTCACCATACTTACTCCAGCAGGCGTCCTTAAGTATGGGTATTTGTTGAGTACATCCTCCACGGGCATCCCTTCCATGATTTCACAACGTCTCCAGGAGAAGGTTCGCGCCATGCGGTCTTTGACAGTCGAGATGTCTGGATGTGTCTTCCGATACTCACTTTGTAGCACCTTCACATGGGCCTCAACAGACATTGAATCCTCCCCAACACAAATTTCCTTTGGCAAAAGGACAGAGACAGATAATGCTCAGATAGTGACAGATAATGACAGATACATGCTAAAAGTCTGTGCACTCATTGTACACTAAGGTGCTTTGGATAAAAATACCCACTTAACTGCATGAACAATTTGAGACCTAGTGTACAGTCAGTGGAAGGATGGGAGTGGAGTATATGCAAAAAAGATTTGAAGTGAAAAAGTAAAAGTGATTAAAAACGTGTGAATAAATTATGCATATGCCAATGGACTTTCAACTGGCTTTCGACACAAACTAGTATAGTATAGTATATAGATACCGCACTGGCCGCTGCTGTTCATTTGAGCGACACCTCAACGCGACCGCCATATTGGAACAGGGATGTTGATCTTTTTTTTCTTTACCTGACATAAATTAGCTTAATTTAGTATCAGGACAGTCACTTAACCTTATGTTAGCTTAAAATAAGGATTACTTATTGTGATATATCAAATTCAACACGTTTGTAACAGTAAAATATTGTAAAATAACTTGTCACCTGTGAAATGTTATTCCCTGTTGCTTGGTTTTGGCATTTATTTCATTAGAACATCCAAAAGCAGCACAAAAGTCTGGCATTTTCTACTATTTGAACCGGTCAGAACCCCGCCGCAAGATGGCGGCGGCAGAGACGACAAGCCCGAATGCGGCATCTACTGTATATAGCCTACTGTATCTATGCTATGAAGCTTGCTAGCTAAACCATAACCTAAACACAGCGCAGGTGTCTGCCATTTTGAAGCTGAAATCCCCGAGCGAAGCTAAAACACACCAAACTAGTTAGACGACGCTAGTTAACAACTCATGGACGTTTCACGGCAATTCCGCGTTACATAAAAAGCATAAATGTACAGACTACAGAGCCAAAATGTAATTTAACTCTTACGTTACAGAAATGGTAGCCAGCGACCATGGCAAGATCAAGAACAGGCCGTTGGGACGGACGGTCATTTAACGTTACCGTCGGAGCACAAGACTACAAAGCATTAAGCAGTTAATTTACATGGTCAACCGCTAAAGAAACGTGAATGCTGTAACGGCCTAAATCAAATTTTAAACATTATAAATAAGCTACTTCAGCGGTGCCTACTACAGGCGGACTTACCACGAGGACACGCCACAGCAGACTGTGGAAGAAAAAAATGGGTTGCACTACCCAAGTCCGTAGGGCTCTATAAGGGAGCGCCAATGCATAAAATAGTTAAATACAGAAAAACAAGTCGCCATGGAGGAATGCAAAGAATGACAAAATAGATCATGAAAAAGTGAAAATACTTTGTAAAAAATTAAATTAAATAAAATGGGGAGTAATGGTGATGGCAAGTGGAAGCACTTTACTACACTGTCAGTTAGGCTACTTGATTAAATGAACAAAATCACTCTGAAATAAAATAAAAAAAAGTATCCTGTCATAACGTTTAACAGTTACTTGATTAAAAGACCAAAATCACTCTGAAATAGCAAATAAACGGCGCTGCTAGCAACAAGTGCCTGATGTAGCTAACGTTAAGTTACAGTAGGCTGAGTTAGGCTTGTTAAAGTTAGCCAACGTTAGCTAGCTAACAGTAGCATGAACAGAAACGTTAAGGTCCGGTTACTTACCCCTGAATTTCCTTGCCTCTTCTTCGTTAATTTGTATCCCAGCTTCAATTATTTTTTCAATTAGATCATCCGTGGACAAGGTCGACAAAGCAGGAAAACTAACCGACATTTTCACTGTCTCAGGTGCCATTTCATGTCCGGGAACGCAATGGGGGATGAACCCGGAACACTGACCCCTGCTGGTCTTTCGAAGTAATGACATGAGGGTGATAGCCTCATGGCATTTGAATAATTGAACAAACATATCATGATCATACAACATTATTTTTTAAAACTATTCAATTATCATTTGCATAATAACAATGTAATGTAAAGACTAGCCGAAATCACTAAAATGCACACCCAGCTAAGTTATTAATGAAGCTCATAAAATTATCCCCAGGCCACACAGACCAAGAATTGAATGGAAATTTACTAGTAGCCTATTATATTTCAATAAACCCAACTCTATTTAAATCAAGATTTTGTGATCACTAATTTGCTGCATCATTTGCCTGTACCTTAAGCTTGTTAAAAGTACCATTATGTACCCTTTGCTGCCAGCATTTTGTACCTTTAAAATTAAACAAAGGTCCACAGTTATCACCTTAAGGACCATTTCCGTACCTTACAGGGTACTTTTCTGACAAATGTACCTTTGGGTACAGAAATGATACCCCTATTTCTCTGTGTGTTGTGTGCATGTTATCAGGCCAAAATCTCCAGGGTATGTAAACTTTTGATCAGGGTCATTTGGGTAGTTTCTGTTGTCATTATGATTTAAAAAGAGTAAACACAGTTGTTTGTCAATAAATGGCTTCACCCAACCACTAACCATGAGTGAAAAAAAAGTTTTTGTGTTATCATTCATATTCTCTGAAAAATGGCCAAAAAATCATAAATTCTGCCAGGGTATGTAAACTTATGACCACAACTGTATGTAGGCTATATCAACACAAAAGTCGTTGAATTCTTAATTTAAATTTCTCCAGAATGCAGCATCAGTCCATGATTAATACTTATAATTGAAACCAAAAGGAATAAGGAGACCATCATTCTCAGTTATTGCCTAGACTATAGGTTTTGCCACCCAACACGCCAACAGACCGCAACAGCCTGTCTGCATCCACAGCAAATCTAATAGCCTAATGTAGAAAACACCATGCTTCAAAACCTCATCTTTGTAATAAAAGGAACACAACCAAATAAGTGTCTATTTATTTCTAAAATACAATATATACAGGGGGAAACTGAGGCGTAGCCATTACTTTATTACCGTATATAAAATATTACAGGCACGTCGCCAAACGGCAAAAATAACTGCAATTAAATCATAAACAGTAACAAACTATGAAATATTTAAAAATATGACAGGCTCCTATAGCCTACCTTACAGTGTTATAGGCCTGTAGTATTAAATATTAGGAAATAACCAGTATGGATAACATTTGTTAAATGTAAAATATTTATACATGTATAATGAGCTCTGTAGCCTGTTGTACTGCTATAAGCTGGAGGTATGTTGCAGGAAGAAAATTGCAAATCCTAGTGTTTTTTTTTTTTTTTCTGAAAACGCAGGCATTTAAAGCCCAATTATTTGGAAAAAGTCATGGAGGAGGCTGAGTCGCATCCAGTGCAGGGAACATCATGGATGTACTTCTCGTGTGTGTGTCATTTGTTGCAGACCATAGCTGTGTTTCATTAGTCATTTAACCAGCCCTCCTTCACTTCCCCTCGGCACTTTGGTAATACGTAGCACCATACGTAACGCGAGTGGTCACTTGCAGAGCAGGGGGGCGGAGTCTATTTTAAATGGAATGCACTCGCCCTTAAGCTGGCCTAATCATTAATAATAAGAATAAGTAATAAAAATTACACAGAACAATGAGTAATGAAATATTGCAGAGGAGTTCATTTCATTAATATGTCTAAATCCTCTAAATGTGTTTGTTGTATATGCGCTTGTGAAGTCTACATCGTTGCTGACTCGCTCCCTCGGGCCTTGAAGGGTCGATCTCAGAAAGCTCACTGGAGTTATCAGAGTAATGGAACGACACTTAAGATGGTGACGGGGATTCCCCTGAGGGGAAGTCAACGAGGGCCGGTTGAAACGACTAATGAAATACACCGCATGTCTTCATCAGACCACTTGAGCCTCACATCTGAGTCAGAACCAGGAGATATGGCTGAGCTGGTGAGCTGTGATTCCTCATGTGAAGATAGTTTTTGCTGGAGGTGATACAGAGGGGGAAGATCTTCCAGAAGATGATCCATTTAGACAGATTGGCACTGACACAGACTTTGATTCAATACTAAAGTCAGCGGGTGCAACCACAAAGGCTGAGGCACGGCTCATGACAATGAGCCATGCAGCTAGGCATAATATAACTAAACACGGTTATATTATGCCTAGATGATTTGTTAATGCTCATAAATATTCTGTTTGGCAAAGACGTGGTGCCTAGATCGAAACATTTGTTCAACAAGGTCTTTAAAAAACAACTTGGAAATAATCGAATTTCGCTTTTATTGCAAAACTTGCAAAACCTATGTAGGCACTCAACAAGACATAAAAGACAAAAACATCACACAGCGCTCACTGTGCAATACTCCAATTGAAATGAGTACCTTGAACAGAGGAAGCTTTTTTATCAATGTACCAGTATGCACCTCAAATTCAGGCACTACTAGAAAATCCTCAAATTCAAAACAGCATTGGCTACAGATATGAAAGGTCACAAAATGAACATGTCATCTCTGACATAGTAAGTAAGTAAGTAAAGTTTATTTGTATAGCACCTTTCACAGATACAGAATCACAAAGTGCTTTACAATATTAAAAGAAGCAATAACAACAGACAGTACAGTGCCTACATATTAAAATAACAGCAACAACAGATAAAACAGGAACAGAGACACATATACAAGTACAGTATAAAGGACAAAAGTTGTAAAACAAGGAAATCAAACCAATAGGAGCGAATAAGATCAAATAGAACAAATGACCACAGGCTAACCAAAAGCCTGTCTGAATAAAAACGTTTTCAGCTGCTTTTTAAAAATGTCACAAGAGTCCAAGGATCGCAAGAGTAAGGGGAGGGCATTCCACAATTTGGGTGCAACAACTTGAAATGCACGGTCACCTCGGGTTATTAAACGGGTTCGAGGGACGTCAAGTAGTATTTGTGCAGAAGACCTAAGAGCCCGACTGGTCGTGTAAGGGAGAAGAAGGTCAGCAATATACTCAGGAGTTTGACCACGCAAGGCTCTAAAGGTTAGGACCAGAACTTTAAAATGGATCCAGAATTTTATTGGAAGCCAGTGCAGAGAGGATAAGATTGGTGTAATATGTGATCTCTTGTTGTTCCTGGTTAAAAGCCGAGCAGCTGCATTTTGGACAGTTTGGAGACGGTCCAAAGAGGTTTTATTCAAACAGGTAAAAAAGAGCGTTACAATAATCTAACCTGGAAGAAATAAAAGCATGAATAATCATCTCATGCCACTTAAAATGTTAAAATGTTAAAAATAACTCTTTTCATAAGATTACATCTCTGAATGTTGCCTGCAGGCAACATTGTACCATTGTGGAACAACCTATTGGAATGAATGCGTCGAAGAGTCTAAGGCTCACTGCTTATGGAAATTCATGAAGCAGTTCTTCTCAGCAGTGAAGCATAGGCAAGTGACACACTTTGAACACTGCACTTTCACTATACCCTTACAGCCAGGGTATTTGCACCGGCCCTTTTTCTCCACCCACACAGGCCAATGGTCAGTGTTGTCCTGACGCACAGGTGTTGATGGCACTGATGAGGCAGGACCTCTGCGCTTCTTCTCAGCCAGGTCTCCCTCAACATTCTGTGATGGTCTCCCCCTCTTCTTCAAGACTTTCCTCTTGTTGCAAAGGCAACTTGCAACTTCAGCTTTGAATTTCAGCAAGCTGTATACATCTTTCTTCGGGACACCACAGTCCTTGCAGTCCCTGCGGTACAAGAGCCACACATTCACTAGTGAGTGAAATCCATCAGTAGTAATCAGTAACAGCCTGAACTTAACTTTACTTTACTACAACTTTAACATCAAATTTATCTAGGTTAAATTGTAGAGACAAAAAGAAAATTATGATGACTGGTATGCTTTTGAACAGTATATATACCTAAATACATAATACCACAATGTCATGGTGTCATGGTGAATCCATAATGGTACGGTGTTGCCTCAAGGCAACATTTGCATTTTAACAAGTTTCCATTACTTAATTAGCAGATAAAGTACATTAAACTATTAGAAATTAAGCTTTACTCACCTATTATTGTGAATCAATTTTTTTCCAGACTGAAAAAGGCCAGGAAAAGACATTTTCAGACAATTTTTGTGGAGAGAAATGGTTGAGCTGATCCTTGTGGGACAGTCTGCAAAAAAGGTTTTCAGCATGGCCTCCAGAGAGTCATGTGACAAATTCAAACACTGCTATTGGTTCCTTATGGTCCTGGCTCTTTTTCAAAGTACTGCATCATAACTGGGGATGTATTGTGTGAATGTAAAAGGCCAAAAATGGGTTTGTTGCCTAGAGGCAACATCATACCATAGAGGGTTAAGGAGCAATTATAAGAGCTTCTGTCTTATCTGCATTTAACTGAAGGAAATTATCAGTCATCTAATTCTTGATGGCATCCAAACAATCATTAAAAATAGACAATTTGTTACTCTCATCAGGTTTAAAAGAACAATACAACTGGATATCATCTGCATAAAAATGATAAGAGATGCCGTTAAAATGGCTGATAATCTGTCCAAGTGGCAGCATATATAAAGAAAACAGCATAGGTCCCAGAACAGAACCCTGTGGGACACCGCATGACAGAGGCGCAGTGTCTGACATGACCCACAGAGACGGAAAAACTCCTATCAGAAAGATATGATGAGAACCAGTCCAAGGCAGACCCAGAAATACCCACCACCTGGTTTAGCCTATTTAATAGGATACCATGATCGACCGTATCGAAGGCTGAGCTGAGGTCCAGCAAAACTAATAATGAGCATTTCCCATCATCTGCAGCCATCACAATGTCATTTGTGACCTTAAGAAGAGCCGTTTCTGTCGAGTGCAGTTTACGAAACCCTGACTGAAATGTGTCATACAGACTATGCATTTCTAATACAGCTGTAAGCTGTTTGGCGACAACGTTTTCAAGAAGTTTGGAGAAGAGAGGCAGCTTAGAAATAGGCCTATAATTCTTTGGGAGGGAGGGGTCCAGATTTGTTTTTTTCAGCAAAGGCTGCACTATAGCATGTTTAAACTGGTTGGGGACAAAGCCAGTTGAAAGGGAGAGACTGATCATGGACACAATAGAAGAGCCAATTGAATTAAAAACATTTATAAACGAAGGATGAAGGAAGAACGTCAAGGGGGCTAGATGAAGGCTTAATTTTCTGCAACAATTTAGTGATGTCCTCTAAAGGAACAGGAGAGAAGGAGTCCAAGATTGTGGAGCAGGAAAGACCAATGGTAGGATGGCTGGATGATGGGAAGATGTTTGCTCTAACATCTCTGACCTTATCCACAAAACATTTCAGAAAGTTATTACAATCAATGTTAGAGAAGACAGGCACATATGGAGTGGCAGGAGAGACAATAGTATTTACAGTCTCAAAGAGAACTTTTGAATTTCCTTTGTTAGATGAAATGAGGTTGGCAAAATAAGCAGTCCTAGCATCCCTCATCATTTCGTTAAAACTGATTAACAGCTCCTTGAGATGCAGCCGATGGACTTCGAGTTTGGTGGCTTTCCATAAGCGCTCAGTCTTCCTACATTTACGCCTAAAACTGCGGATTGACTCATTAATCCAAGGTGAGGATTTTACAGAGGAGATTTGTCTAGTTTTAAAAGGAGCCACTGTATCCAACACAGAGGAGCACTGTTCATTAAATAACCAGACAAAAGTCTCATGCCTCATTGCAATTAGACAGTAGATCAGGGTCAAATAAAGCTGAGAAATGTTCAACTGTGCTCTGGTTAATGATACGCCTATGAGACATATGTTTATGGGGCAGCAGATCCAAATTAAAAAAGACATCAAATAGAACACACTTATGATCGCTGACAAGAAAATCCTCCAAGCGAACATTATCAATAGTTAGACCGTGTGAAAAAACTAGGTCCAGAGTATGCCCCTAGTAGTATAGTATATGATGGTGAAATGTATCAAAATTTGTCAAAACCGGGTGGAATTCTGTCAGATCCAAACAATGTTCCATTTAATTTCAATTCTGATGGCTCGCCTGTGTACAAATCTTCCAAATTTGCAATACAGCCTATACACGTACACTTAAATGAGCTCCCTCCAAAAATTAGATTCCATCATGTGATGCTTGCAGGCCTTTGGTTTGGTACTGAAGAACCAGCAGTGCATATTTTTCTCAGACCCTATTTTGATCAAGCCAAACTCTGGCATCCAAAGGTGTAACTTGGAGAAAAAATGGAACTTGCGTGAATAGCAAAATTCTCAGACTGTGTTGTTGTGTAGACTCTAAAGCAAGACCAGCCATGAAGAACACCAAACAGTTTAATGGGTATTTTGGTTGTGGCTTCTGTTTACATCCTGGTACTCTAGTAGACGGACAGGTGAAATACACGGTGACTGCCACAGAATATGCTGAGAGAGATGCCAAGGGAATGTTGGCAGATATGGAGCTTGCTTTGGCACAAAACAGATGTGTAAGAGGAGTGAAGGGTCCCTGGCCCCTAATAAATATGCCCTATTTTGACATTTGTCCCAGACTATATGCATGCAGTCTTACTTGGAGTCATTGGACAGCTTACAGAGCTTCTTCTGAACAGTAGCAATGAACCGTACTGCATCGGGACTCCCAGATTACAGACTGAATGTGCAAAAAGCAGTTTCTTTGGACTAACACTGAAATAGTGCAATGAAAAATTAATGCAATTCTATGGGCTTCTAAACCAACCTTATGAACTGGAATACCTGATAACAATCTCATTGTCTATTGTTGCATTGAATAAGTTTCCATTTCTTAAATATGAAATGATTTGTGGGTTACAATATACTCTATGTACAATGATATTTCTACAATGGTGTATTTAATCAAATATATTAATGGTTGTGTTTTTAAAGCGTGACACATTGTCTTATCAGCCTGAATACAGATCATCTGAAGCATTTCCTTTGTATTTCAAATGTGTGTAACATTTTTGTGATTTTAAAAATGATCCCCTAGATAATTAGGGCGAGTTAATTAAGGCTGCAATGATTAGTTGTTTTTCTGTTTATTGTTTAAGGAATACTTTGGGGATTTCTTGGCCACTAGTAAGGCATTACATTTGGCTCTAGTAACTTATTATAGGCATTTGCCATTACTTTTGGCTATATATATATTATTTATTTTTAATTTTTTTGCTGTTCGAAAATGGACAAAGTGTTTAATGTGCAGCATATCAGGCTGGGGATTTGCAATAAATTTTTCTTTTTCTGTCCATTCTTTCTGTTCTGTATTTCCTTCCTTATCTCCTGTCTTCATTCCTTCCTTCCCCAACTACTTCTTCCTTTCGTCCTACTTTCGACATCCTTAGTTCTCTTTTACTTGCCTAAACTTAACCGTAAGCTAACCTTTGCACATCGCGTACATGTTAAAATGGTGTCCAATTTGTGGTATTGTCACATAATCCTCTTGAGGTGGAGGAATGTCATTTTTACATGATTTGTGTCTACAACATGTAACCTGCATTTCATTGCGCGACATTTTGTGAGACTGGTCTGACTTTCAACGTCAGACTCTGGCATTCTCAAAAAAACAGCTGTTTCATTGTCAGCAACAGTGGTGGAAGAAGTACTCTGATCCTTTACTTAAGTAAAAGTACCAATACAGCAATGTAAAAATACTCCATTACAAGTAAAAGTCCTGCATGAAAAATCCTACTTAAGTAAAAGTACATAAGTATTAGCAGCAAAATGTAGTTAAAGTATTAAAGTAGTGGTTTGGTCCCTCTGACTGATATTTTATTATATATGACATCATTAGATTATTAATACTGAAGCATCAGTGTGTAAGCAGCATGTTACTGTTGTAGCTGCTGGAGGTGGAGCTAGTTTGAACTACTTTATATACAGTTAGCTAGTTTAGTCCAGTGGTTCCCAACCTAGGGGTCGGGCCCCTCCAAAGGGTCACCAGTTAAATCTGAGGGGTCGTGAGATGATTAATGGGAGAGGAAAGAAGAAGAAACAAAGTTCTGATACACAAATCTGTTTTCAGTTTTTGGACTTTTTCTCTGATCTTTGATTTTTGCTGAAATATTGGATCATTTGAACATTTATTGAAATGAAACCATGTGAGGTTTAGAGGGGAAAATCACTATTTGGTGGAGCTGTTAACAACTCATAGACATCTGAAATGTGACCCGACTACACACTGCTTTTTGTAAGACGTCAAAAGCCAAAAAGGTTGGAAACCACTGGTTTCATCTTTAACAATGTGTTGTATTTTAAAAGCTTGTTATATTATCCATTGTGTCAAATCTCCATCTGAAAAATAATTGAAGCTGTCAAATAAATGTAGTGGAGCAGAAAGTACAATATTTCCCTCTGAAATGTAGTGGAGTGGAAGTATAGTGGAGTAAGTAGCATCAAATGGAAATACTCAAGTAAAGTACAAGTATCTCAAAATTGTACTTAAGTACAGTACTTGAGTAAATGTACTTAGTTACTTTCCACCACTGGTCAGCAACACTTCACTTTGTAGAAAGAGAAGAAAGAGACGGCGAGTTCAGCTCCAGCAGCCATTAGTTAATCAGAAGTGCTACCTTTTGTCTTATTAGAGCAGATAATTACCATGGATATAGATTGAGAGTGCTTAAAGTGCTCTGTAATGGTTGTTGGTGAGGAGAACAGCATGAATAGAGAGTAAATTAGAGAGAACAGGTCCATCTCCCCAACATCATTTTGCAGCCCAGCAGGTGATACCTCTGTTGCCTAGGCAATACCAAGTCAAATGGATACCAACATTCACTCACACACACACAGCAAACAGTAGGATGCTGATCTCTCTAGTACTGGTATGGGACATGGTGCACGACAGCCTGCAGCCCACCAGCTGGGAGACTCAGCATTCAATACAGCCCCACCTGGTCTTCCACTTCCAAACACTGGGCCACAGGAACCTGAGCAGGATGGCAACAATGTCGCTGTGACATGGTAAAAATGTCTCTTGTTATTGTCTAGTACTTCATAAAATCATAACGTCATAAGCGTCTTTGAGCACTGAGAAAAGCGCTATATAAATGTAATGTATTATTATAACCACTGATTAACATTTTATTACTTAAAGCGGCTGCCTTGTCTTTGTTTGTAGGATTGCATAATACCAAAAATACCAACCATTAAATTTATCCATATATAAACCATAGACTGTAAAAAAAAAAAAAAAAGATGGATGTAGTGAGTGTGATGTCACCCGTAAGTTTCTGAAGGGCCGTTTTTGAAGCCAAAAGTTTCGGTTTACGAGCGCCGCCATGTTGACATTTTTTTGGAGCCACAGCGAAGCAGAGGGTTGACCGCAGCGCTGCCTGCTATTGGCCCGTAATCGACGACATGTCAATCACTGGACAGGCAACCTGTCAATCACTTGGAAAACAACCCAGTTTTCCGTTTTATATCCTGTTAATGATGCAATTATTTTGAAAATTGCCATATGGACACACAATACAAGTGAAATTAGCTACTGAGACCATAACCTCTTGTTGAAAAAATGTACTGACATGAGAAGTTGGGTTGTAGTCCATTGACTTGCATGGAGTTGGGCCGTATTTGGAGGCTTTTTGGAGCCAGCGTCTAGCGGACATTAGTGGAATTGCAGCTTTAGCCACTTCCTTATTGGCTTCAAAATTCACCCAGGTTTTGGCCGCTTGATATAAACCTATGTGGCAGCCACTAAACGGGGCATAGGCTACTGAATTCACCTTAGTGTGGTGAAATGGGATACTCATAATTTATTGCAATAATGAAGCTTGCCTTAGTTCAGGCAGCACACATGGGGTGGCTACACTGAAAAGAAAATGGACAGAATTTCTGACAGATTTTTGTTTGTTGTTTTGGAACGTCAATGTGGTGTTCATGGCAGAAGTACAGTGAGGAGAAAACGTACCAAGAAGGCTTTGCACAAAGCAGTGCTACTTCATAGAAAACATAGAAACAGGCATATTCAATAAAAGTCTCACCATGCCGGCCGGAGCTAGAAAGTTTGGTTTCCGCACGCTCGCTGTAAAGAGTATGTGGTGACGCCGGGTGACGATATCTTCCGCAGACAGACATGCACAGATACAGAGGAATCTAACTAACTAGCTAGCTAACAAGCTAATCAGCATTAGCTAGCTAGCTAGACAGTGTTCTGACATTGTAGTGAGGTGATGGAAGCTTATGTCATTTGCACCTAACTAGGCCTACCTGCAATTAAACAGCTGCTAGGTAATAAAATAGACATTTCAATAAGTTATTTTCTTACCTTTATCTCTACCTTGGATTTCAGCTCGAGCTAGGGCTGTGCGACAATTCAATATTATCATTTATCGTCTTTCAGTGGAATCATATCGTGATGATATGAAGATATTTTAATATCGTGACACACATTTCTGCTGTCTAAATTGATGATTGCAAGCAAATTTTACTCTCCTAAACTCTCCTAATCCTTATGAAATCCTTATGAAAATCCTTATGATTATCGTGATATTGAGGTCAACCATGTCGCCCAGCCCTAGCTCGAGCCGTATTCGCCTTTCTTTTTTCTGCCCTGGGGGGATACATCAGTTTTTTGGGTGCCATATCTTTGTTTTTTTTATGGTACATCACTGCAGTCCAAAAGCATGGCTCGGATAAACAACACCCCCTGCAATCAGATCTCTTGTATATTTCATATTCACTTTACCTGATTTTTGAGTGTGCCTTAGTTTAATTAATAAATATTATTTCATATAAAGTCATCTGCTGTGTTCTGTATGGATTTAAATTCAAACAAGCTCAGAATTAAGTCCTTTAGATGGGCCTAGAGATAGTGTCTGACATCTGGTGCCCCGTTCTTGACTGAAGTTAACTCTAAATTGTGTTAATAGACACCATCAGTAACTACTCACACTACAGAATCACACGTGAATGTGTCAGTTGGTCTTCCACTTCCTCACATGACATGAACGCAGCATATTTCAACCAAACCTCTGGGATTGGAGGAAACCACTCGCTAACCCCAATGACAAACCCTGCTCACATCCATCCAACTTTCCCTAAGTATCCAAATTCAAGTTTCTACATGCGTGGTTATCCAAAATAGCACAAGGGATAGTTACATCATATCCTGTGAATTGGTAGAAGAGTACAGTATTGGTACCACAATTTGCAGAGCTGAATGACAATTCAAAACTAATTGTTGTAGGTGAGGGAAATACAGCATATCTTGTCCCCAAATATGTCAATGTTGATAAATGGCACAACCTGAGAGATGATGAGTAACCAAAACATGCACAGTGTGTGTGTGTAAAAATAACCAGTAATGAGGGAAATACTGCATATCGTGTCCCCAAATATGTCAATATGTTGATAAATGGCAACCTGAGGGACGGTGAGTGACCAAAACACACACATGCACTGTGTGTGTGTGTATAAACATAACCAGTAATGATTGAGACAAACATTGGTTAGAAATTCTTGGGTGTAATGTAGTGAAGTCGGTGAAAGCCCAATTCCACAATTATCTCAAAAATGAATATATGGAAATAAACTGTGCTTTGTTTCAAAATTTTACATTTTAGAGAGACTGAGAAAAAGAAATCTTAATTTGGCAAACTCTGCTCTCTGCTCTCTCTTCATTATGGATGCTCACTGTGACCAAGGTCCATTTATTTGTAACACTGCTTTGGTCCACTGTTCAGAGGCTTCATTAAGCTCCTCTCTTATGATAATGAGAGAAAACTTTGACTCCTGGGTACTGTTCACTTCATTTATTATATAAAAACAAGTGAAGCCGGGTTAGACCGATTATATTAGGTTGTTGATTTGTATGGAAGCCCATTTCCGCCAGTGTGATGGGAAAAAAAAGATCCTGTAAGTCATAATGAGAAACTTTCTCAAAATAATGACTTACTATCTCAAAATAATGACTTAGTATCTCAAAGTAATGACTTAGTGTCTCAAAATAATGACTTACTATCTCAAAATAATGACTTAGTATCTCAAAGTAATGACTTAGTGTCTCAAAATAATGAGTTAGTATCTCAAAATAATGAGTTAGTATCTCAAAATAATGATTTAGTATCTCAAAATAATGAGAACCTTTCTCAAAATAATGACTTAGTATCTCAAAATAATGAGTTAGTATCTCAAAATAATGAGTTAGTATCTCAAAATAATGACTTAGTATCTCAAAATAATGAGAAACTTTATCAAAATAATGAGAAACTTTATTAAAATAATGAGAAACTTTATCAAAATAATGAGAAACTTTATCAAAATAATGAGAAACTCAAAATAATGGCTTGGTATCTCAAAATAATGAGAAACCTTATCAAAATAAAGAGTTAGCATCTCAAAATAATGACCTAGTATCTCAAAATAATGAGAAACTTTATCAAAATAATGAGTCAGCATCTCAAAATAATGACTTAGTATCTCAAAATAATGACTTCGTATCTCAAAGATACTAAGTCATTATTTTGAGAAAGTTTCTCATTTTTGCCTAAATAGATAGCTCAAAGTTGAGGAGACAGGAAATACTGGGAGAGAGGAGGATGACATGTGACAAAGGTCCTGGTACATGTCTTAGTGATAGTAGGCTCCATGCTAACACTTTAGCACACACTATGTTGAGTAATAGTTGGCCACTAGCGCTGTCTCAAAACTGAGAAAATGAGAACCGGTAGCAGCTTTAAAGACTAGACACCAAACCCAAATCTGTGTAAAGCCTGACATCTGATGGTGAAAAGCATGCTACTGAAATAGCCATCTGTTATTGACTGATCTTTGGTGCCAGATGATGTCACCACCTGTTGTACTCTAAACAGCCAACCCACAAAAGTGGATATGTGGCCAAGTCTGGCAGTTTTGTGTAGGAGATTGGTGCGATTTACATGAAATGTATCAAAATGTAGGGTGTTGAACTGTGCTTCCATATGAAGTGAAGGTGGTGGGGGGGGGGGTGATGGAAGACTGTGCACAGCTAAAAATCACTGCAGAGGGAATGAATACATGGCTGCTGACCCTAAATAGTTCCAAAAATAATCAGCTATATTGACAAAATTTATGAATATACAGGCCATATAATAAGAGCAAACCTGTTTTGGGGTTGACACCATTCAGGGTCCATTTTGTTATTTCTGACTGAAAAAAACCCCCAAAAAAACACCAGACCAGAATGTAATACAGGTGCAAAAGAAGAAGCGGTCAAATCACAGCTTAGCATACACGTGACATCTAATATTCTTTAATATTTTCAGTTGAGCTTTCGGTGCAAGACCTTCATCAGAACTTGTGGAGTGTGGACTGAGACAGAGCTTCTTAGGCCCTGTCCACATGTATATGGATATTTTTGAAAACGTATTTTCTCTGTGTTTTGGCTTCCCGTCCAGACGAAAACGGCCTTTTAGGTCACTGGAAATAGCTCTGGAAAATCAGTTTTCGTGTATTCGTGTGGACCGGTGAAATGGAGCTTTTGGAAAACGCTGACATCATGACCTCAACTTGCGTCCTTCATCCTCCTTCTATTTTCATCTCCATTCTCTCTACTCGTCCTTCTTCCTCCTCCCTCCTGAATCCTCTCGCCCCTCCATCTTCTCTCTTCTTCCCACTCCCTCCATCCTCCTCTCCTCATGTAATTGGCCCATCCCCTCCCACTCCTACCCACATGTCCCTGGTCTTCCACACATCTTCCACCCTTCTTCTAGGAGTTGTTGCCTCCTTCCTCCTCCTTCCTATTCATCATCCCCATTGCTTTCATCATCACCAACACATCCCCCCAGGGACTCTTTATCGACAGCTCCCTCATTTTGTATTTCTTTTTCCCCCATGTCAAGGGGGACCCCAGCAGCTTGCACTTAATCTTCTCTGGCCACACTGCCGTCTTAAGCAACCCCCTGATCCTGGCCAACCCCGGGGCCACCCTGCCCTCGCTAACCAAGTTGGCTAAGTGGTGATGTGCTTTGAGGAGCTTGAAGAAGACTCTGATCAGAAGTCCAAAATCATCCCTCAAACCCCTCCTCTCCTCCCTCCTCTCCGTAATTATTCGTAGTTTAGAAAAAATTGTGACTGGAGATTCCTTCACAGCAAGGCAAGAAAGATTGAGGCCTGGGCCTGCATAAGTGCCTGGGAGTGTATGGGCTCCCAACCCATGATAAGTGCTCAAGCATGCCTCAAATACAAGAGTTCTTAATACTCACAAATAGAATATGTAATGGAAAATTTTATCATGTGCTTATTATTTTGATATTTCTGTAGGTACTTTCCAGAATTGATTTTGCTTGCTAAGCCTTTCTCTGTGACCGAGACATGACCCTAACCAAAAGGGCAACTTCTGCTATTATATTCAGACTTCTGCTATTGTTCAGACAGAACAGACAACAGAATATGCTATTTGAAGGGAACTTCACCCTTTGTCTGTATCAGTCTACAAGAGTTCTTGTGTGCTCTGTAACTGGTCCTTTCTGCGCAGAAAGCTTAATAAAGAATAACCAAGAGAGTTGTTCATATTTGCCTTTATTACCAGAATTTCCATCACAAATATTTACATTGTCATTATATAATACGTGCTTAGACCCCATAGGATCAAAATCACACAAGGCCTCCTGAGAGACGAGGTAAGTTGCCTCGTTGTGGAGAAAGTCAACATACAAAATATTCAATTATGCATACACATAGGAGTCTGCAAAGAGATTTTTTACAAGAATAATTTTAAAATTTTAAATTCAGGTGATCTCTGCAGTGACATGGCAGGGGTCCAGATAACACTACCAGCTCCCAAACCTCCCCACAATTCATTCATTTTTTAAATTTCCCAGTCGACTTTGTGACCTTTTGACCTTCTGGATGGTATTTTTTAGAAAAAAAGAAAGAAACAATTGGTCTTCAATTCAGGTAAGTTGTATTTTTCATTTTTCATTTTTATATTTTCATGTAGGTCAAGGTAAGTATGATTTTTTTTTTTTTTTGTGGGGAGGTCTGGCGCCAACTGCTGGATGAGGTAAGTTATACATGTCAGTTCAAATCCCATATACATCAAATGTTTCCTGTTGTTATTTTTTGAAATCATTAGCGCTCCTTGAGGCCCCCGGGGGTCCTTGTGTCTAGTTTTTTTATCCATATCCTTTCTGCTCTCTTTCTCTGCCCAATGATCTAGACGGGGTTGGTTTCCAGCCCACAAATGGTAAGCGGGTTGACCGGGTGGGACCGAAAATGCCGCACTAATGGGGTCTCAGTTCCACCTTCCCCAACGCTGTATAGGTGCTGTTTTAGCCTAGTTCTAATGCTGTTCCCTGTCTCCCCTACAGTTTCTTGCAATATTGGCATGTTATGCAATACACAATGTTTGTCGTGTCCAGGGTGAAATAGCCCAACACAGGGAAGGTGGCTCTACTAGACGAGTTGGAGATGGATTTGGCGACCCTGAAGTACCCCCGCCTGGCAAATGACGAGCGCACAAGTTGATCTTTCAAACTCTTGTTTTTTCGCATTGCCAATATTACGGTGTTGTGAAAATAGCGGTGCGAAGTGATATTGTTTTCATTCGAACTGTTGTCCGTTACTGCTGTAGATGGGCGAGTGGGAGCGAGAGCCGCCAGCGTGGTGTTCTTCATTCGTCTTAGAAAACGTTCTGTATAGCCACTTTTTCTCAGGCTTTGAAATAATGTAGTTATGGCTAGGTGTATGTCTCGAGTTTTAGAACATATTCTGTGGAACCTGATTATCTGCGATTTGATTATGCCTTTAAAAGTGTGCTTGGGGTGATAGCTAGCTTTGTGGAGTAGGGCGTGTGTGTCTGTAGGTTTGAAATATACCTTGGTTAGCATCTTTTTTTCCGCCTTGTTCACTGCTTGGAAATATACTGTAGTGTCTAGGAAGTTGACCTCATTTTCGTCTATGGTGTATTTAACCTTTATAGATGGATGATGGTTATTCAATGTGTGTATGAATTCCTGGAACAATGTGTGTACGAATTCCTGGAATGACTCCATACTGTGAGGCCATGTCCCTATGATGTCATCCAGGAATCAAAGGTAAAAAGACGCCTGCAATTTGCACTTGGCTAGGGCTTCTCGCTCCCACTTTCGAATGTCACGGGAAACATTTGCCTATTTGGTCGAATTGCTTGCCCCGGCTATAACACGGCAAACGACAAACTTCCGGAGTCCTATAGAACCATGCCAGAGACTCGCCATAGTTCTGTGGTGGTTCGCAACCCCGGGAGAATACCGCACGATTTCTTGTTTGTTTGGAGTTGGAATAGCAACTGTGTGCATGCTGGTGCGTCAAGTTACAAATGCATTGGTGAAGACGTTATATCAGCGTTTCATTTCCCTTCCGACTGGACAGCGCCTTGACGATACCATTACAGGATTTCAAGAGCGTGGTTACCCTCAGTGCGCCGGTGCCATAGATTGGACACACATTCCAATTATTGCTCGCAGACTACTACAACAGGAAGGGATGGCATTCGATTATCCTACAGGCTGTGGTGGACCCCAATTTCTGGTAAGCATGACACAGCTCCATCTCAGTGGGCCTGCACGGCAGCTAGCAGCTACTTCATGTGATGTCATGTGATATGCTACTTCAGTACACTTTAACAACAAATATTACTGGGACCACTACAGAAAATTGCAGATGAACATTAGAGCTAGTCTTGTTTTCTCCTCATTTTTAGTGTCACTCATCTAAGCTATTCTGTTCTATTGTATTCTATTCTATTCTATGTAGTTTCACAGATGTCTACATAGGCTGGCCTGGACGTACCCATGATACCAGGGTGCTTGCCAACTCAGACCTTTTCATTACTGCAGAGGAGTGCCAAAATGGCTACCTTTTCCCGAGAGGTAAATGTGTATATATTGGTTTATTGTATTGGACAAGGTGGGTGTTCTTCAAACTATAAACTGTTATCTAACTGTCTGTGGCAATGTAATGTTCTTTCCTTACGGAAATCCAAGATGGTGGATGGTGTGGAGATCCCTGTGCATATCATTGGAGACGCTGCCTACCCATTGAAGCAATGGTTGATGAAAGGATTGACCCAGCATCATCAACTTTCGCAAGAACAAGCCCTAAGCTCAGCCAGGTTGGCCGTTGAGAATGCCTTTGGGCGACTGAAAGGACGTTGGAGATGCTTAATGAAGAGGAATGACATTGACCTTAATCTAATGCCCAATGTTGTCGCTGCCTGTTGCATTTTGCATAATGTATGTGAAATACAGTAAGACACTTTTTTGCCAGAGTGGAACATTGAGGTGGATCAACCGGAGGGTCTGGGTCAACCACATGCTGTGGTGTATGAAGGAGAGAGACCTAACACTGCCCAACTCATCCGCAACAACTGCCTTTTTGAGTCATGATTGTTAGTGTTATGCTGTGTTTATTCATAACAAAGGCCTCAGCCAGTATTCAAGTGTCCAAAAATAGAACAATTATAAAACAGTAGAAGAGTGACCCAAGTATTCCAGCACTCAAGATATACAACAAAAGACTGGAATAGTATTCAAGTATGTCAAGTTAAACACAGTAAAATGTATGTGAAATGTATATAACATGTAAAATATAAACCTAAGGCCTTTATACAGTTATACTATAACTGCCTGTAGGTAGTGTGGTCATCAGGTTTCGTTGGAGTGCTTGAATAAGCTGGTTGAGACTGATAAAAAAGAGTTTTGCTCATACTGGCTCTGTTCATACTGGTACATGGCATGTACACAGCAGAAGCGTCTTCCATCCTCGTCCTCTTCCGTTTTCTGGCCGGAACACTGTAGCCTAATAATAATGATAATAATAATAAATCAGTGGGACGACTCACAACAACAAACTGTAGCAGGCAAGTTGCCTTTGTGTACACCAGGGGTCTCAAACTCATATCAGCATGGACCGAGTGTATGCATGCTTTTGTTTAAACCATTCCATATAGCAGCTGATCTCACTCCCTCTTCAACCAAGAAGGACTTACCGCTTGATTGTAAAGGCTGTGTCCTGGTGGTCTCCGGTCCACCTTCCTCAGCTGGTCCAGCCTCGATCAGACCCTCCGTACCTTCATCTGCTTCCGGACCCTGCGTAGCCTCTGCTCTTGCTTGGCCTTCGGTGTCCCGTTCTGTTTCGCAGTCTTCCTCCACAGCCGAAGAACATGAAGACGACGAGAATGCCGCTGAAGAACTAGTTGCTAAAGAACTAGAGAGGCTAACAGGGTCGGCTAGTGCAGAGTTGCACTTGCCGTAGAATGGCCAATCCACACGGCCCATACCACTTCTGTTCTTCTGGTTGTTAATGGCAAGATATTTGTTCTTCAGCGCCTTTAATTTGTTTATTACTTGCCTTGGGCTGCGAGCAATGCCTCTTTCACTCAGCATTTTCGATATGTTGTTGTATATCGTAGTGTCTCTCACAGTCCCAGTAACCTGTGTCCTTATTTCCTCTTCCCCTCGAATCAGGAGAAGCTCTCTCACCTCGCTGTCTTGCCAGTGTTGCATCTTGCACGATACGAAGAACAAAATCGGCGTTGCACGTTGTTCCCAAACAATAAATAATGTTCCTTCCTGGATATTTACACGCCAACGTCCGGAACTTCGACGCACGTCATAGCGTCGCGCCGGAAAAGGGGCGAAAATTAACGTGTCCACCCAGGTGTCATGTTTCCATCACTGCCGATCGGAGCTGGGGCCGATAACTACCTGTGACTACTGCAGAGTCATTTGACCTGGGAATGAATGCTGATTGTACCCTTTCACACTGAAGGCAAAAGCCAGATGTTAGCAGGTGTTAGTGGGTTTTTTGTCCAGTGTGAAAGGGTCTTAAGGTAGGAGGTAGAACTGTCTGTGTCGGGGGTCGTTCAGGCTGTACAGATAATCCCTTTGTTTAGCCATAAAATATCCCTTGTTATACATTGATTGAACTATTTTCCTGATTTGTGTCTGAACCTGTGGTTGAATACTGTCCGGTATGGGTTTGTAGTGTTTAGCATTGGCCAATTGCCTGTTTGCTTCCATAGCATACTGCTGTCTGTCATTGATAACAATTTTAGAACCTTTGTCTGCCGGTTTAATGATTGTGTTTGGGTGTTGTTGAAGTTGTTAAATGGCCTGCCTTTCTGCTATACTGTCTGATTCTCTCATTCTCCTGTGGAGCCTGTCCCATTCCGGCTCCCAACTGGAGGGTGCCGTGAACGGGGACGGTATGGTTTCTCCTTCACCTGGAAATAATCAAGCAATTTCGATTCTCCTATGGTAAGCATGAAGGTCATTTCTGAGTTCCTCCCCATCCATGTGGGTGGATCTCGGAACAAATGTGAGGCCCCTCTCCAACAGTTTTGTTTTTTAGCGATGCTCCTAAACCCCCCTGGGAAAAACAGAAAAAAATATATCATTGCTCATCCCTCAATAACCTCCCTCCAGTTTACATCCTAAATTATCCTACAAATACTTTAGAATGTTCCCCACATGCGCCATTGCTGCCCCTGGATAGCAATCCACCTGTACACACCCGAGATCTTCCTTTGGAATTCTATGGAGGTTTGAATCTCCCAGTACCACAATGGGTCTACCTGGTTCCAGCACCTAATTCTTGGCTTTGTTTCCATAATGTTCATGTCTCTTATACTCATGAATTCTGAAACCAGTATTTTTACTTACTTCCATATCCTCTTCCTGCAATAATTCCTCCTCTTCCTCCAATTCCAACCCGGTTTCCTCCACCGCACTGCTCAGTTCCTCGCTTCCTCGCCGTCCCCCAAATACCACTCTTCTTCTTGCCTCTGCCTTTCTTTCTCTGCTCTTTCCACCCTCTTTCTTTCTTCTTTCCTCCTCCGACCCTCCTTTTCCTCTTCTTCTTCCAGCTTTCTTCATTCCTTGTTTCCTTTTCCTTTTCCTTCTTTTCCAGCCACCGCCTTCCCCTTTCCTGCTTGTCCTCCTCTTCCTCCAGCCCCTCCCTGAACCGCCGCACCTCTGTCCCTCTCCTCTTCCTCCCCCGCCTTCCTCCTCATCATCCCCATCGCCTTCATCATAACAGGCACATCTCCCCAAGCACTCTTCACAGCCAGCTCCCTTATTTTGTATTTTTTCTTTCCCCACATTAGTGCTATCCACCAGGCTTCCCCCCTCAACCTGTTCACCCTCAACCTCTTAACTTGCCCACACACTTCCTCAATCTGTTCTACATAGTGCTCTTCCAAATCTGTCAGTGTGCGATGGAGTCAATTCTCTGCCCTCATTCTCATCACTTACTGGTTTCCCTCGCATAAACTCCTTCCTTGCTGTCCTCAGCTGGAAAATCCCCTCAATCTCAATGCTGAAAATAGAATTTTGACTGCTTCATTTCTATTCTGCGTACGCGTACATATCCTATCAAATCGCAGCAGTTGCGCCTTCAGAATCCCCTGTACATATGTCTAGGATGAAAACTCTTCCTATGCAAAAGTGCATGTGTGTCTGTGGGTTTAAAAAGCATCTTGATATCCAATTTACCTGTGCTTTGAAAATCAGGCCCTTTTAAACGTCACTGTATCCAGAAGGTTCATCTGAGTCTCATGCTTTACTCTGATTGAAGTATGATGGTCATTCAGGGTTGCTATAAAGTCCACAAACTCCACCTTTGTGCCTTCCCACACTCCCCAAATGTCATCCAAATACCTCCAGTATGATATTGGGGTGCTTCACATATCACTTTCACTTTCACTTTCAACTTTATTGTCATGTGTATTAAATACAATGAAATACTTGTGCTCTGGCTCTCTCTGCCTTAACACAAAGGGCACACCATCACAAAACCAACAAAAAAGAGAAAGACACTACAGACCTACATAGACTATGTACACAATGCACTCGTATGTATACATTATATGCACAATATACAGTACACGATAACATTACATATTATACAACAACAGTGTGCGGTGCATATGGGTGCGTCAGCTGTTCAGCAACCTGACCGCCTGTGGAAAGAAACTGTTACTGAGACGGGTGGTGTGTGATTTGATGCAACAACAGTTGGGAAAGGCTGATTCTTCCCAATCTGCCATATAGATGTCTGCATAAGCTGGTGCAAATCTTTTTCCCATTGCCGTCGATTTCACTTGCAAATAATATTCTCCATCAAAGTCATTTTTTAACAAGCTCAAAGATACTAGTTCCAAAACTTCATCAAACTTCATCGGTGTGGAGGAACTTGAGCCTTGACCTCAACTCCATCAAACACCTTTGGGATGAACTGGAGCGCTGACTGCAAGCCAGGCCTAATCACCCAACATCAGTGCCTCACTAATGCTCTTGTCCCTGCAGCAATGTTCCAACACCTAGTGAAAAGCCTTCATAGAAGAGTGGAGGCTGTTATAGGAGCAAAGGAGCAACCCAACTCCATATTAAAGGAATAGTTCACCCAAAAAGGAAAATCCTGTCATCATCTCCTCCCACTCATGCCAGTTGAAACACAGGTGAAGTTTGTCCATATAACACACAGGGAGGCTGCCAGCACAACTCCATAGCAGCCTTCTCCAAAACAACTGAAGTCAGTGGGGACCAGTTCTTCAGAGTTCCAAAAAGACCTACAGTATATTTACACCATCATTTAGTGCAAATCTTAACTACAGCTGATTGATTTGCAACAGATAATGGTGTATAGGTCTTTCTATTCACAGTGTGATTGTTTGGCTGTTTTTGTTTTGGAACTCTAAAGAACAGGTCCCCATTGACTTCAGTTGTTTTGGAGAAGGCTGCTACCAAGTTGTGCTGGAAACCTCCCTGTGTGTTATATGGACTAACAAATTTCACCTGTGTTTCATTTGGCATGAGGGTGAGGAGATGATGACAGAATTGTCATTTTGGGTGAACTATTCCTTTAAGGAAAAAAACTAAAATAGATTTATTTTCTAATTATTTTTGTTTGTAATGGTCATTATTTGTCTAATGACGATAACTGACTGGAGGTCGTTGTTTGCCCTCCTTTTTTATTTACCACTACATCACTGCAACAATTTGCGATGGGTTACGGTGGGTTATATTACAAATCTCTTACCTTTGTGGCCAGTGCCTAAGCTGGATAGCTCTGATAAAAAGTCCCTCTGTTCTGTGAAACAGTTGTGGTCAGAGCTCTGGGTAAACATTTACACACAACCAACCTAACCTTAACCTAATCTTAATTCTAATCTTAGCCTAAACTGTAGCTCCTTGAAGAAGCGAAGAACAGCAGGAAATATCATTGAAAATATAAAGGCAAAGCCATTCAGCCTCTTCGAATGGCTATTATATTTCACTGTGCAGTTGCATGGAGCTCTCCTCTGCAGTTCTGTTCTCTGAGGGCTATACAGACATGCAGCTGTCTACATCAATTACCATTGTTGAACTGGATCCTCTTTCTGACTCTCAAGTTGTTTTGAAGCAGCTGGGCACAACACAAGCAGAATGATGCTTTCCAGGAATAAAACTGACCTGGAAAGCTGAAAATGTTATGCATTCAGATATAAGAATTGTTCAAAAGGAGCTCTGGTATGCAGTGTTCACTTTGATTTTTTTTTTTGCCCCAAAGTCTATATCTATAGACCTAATGGATAGGATTATTTCTCAGAATTCTCTGTCTCTAAATTCTAAGATCCTGTTTAGGTTTCCAGCAGTGCTGCATCATTCATAAATCATCTTTCTCATAATCAGTTTGTCTCATAATCTGTTTTTATTGTATTGTATAATGGTGATTTACTATATAATCACTGTTATCAATGCTATATAGTGTATCTATAATGATATATTACTATCTATCATGGGGCCAGGGCAATTCAGCTTCCATAGACGTGTTATCTTTCAGGTTTTATATTCCCAAACATCTATTAAAATGCTTTAAATTGTATTTTAATATGGTGCTTTGACATTCTCATCATTAGTAATACCATCAGGCAGACTTAGCCCATACAGATAAATAAATCACAGCATTGCCTGGTTCCTTTTCCCCATTGGAATCAATCAATAGTCGATAGAGTAACACCAGCGTGTCCTACAGTTTTAATGTGATCTGCTATTTGATGTGAGAGTAGCACAGCAAGGGATATTCTGCCCAGCTCATCAACTGACTGGCAATCAGCATAAGGTAGAGAGGTGAGAGGAAAAACAACTTACAATGTCAATGTTAAAATATAAAAAAAATGCAGATCTGGCATTTATTTCAGTAGGCTTTAGAAATTGGAAACTGTGGAGACCAATACTCAATCATTATGGATGGAACACTGACATGAACAGAACAGGAGTCCATCTGCCTTCGTTATGTGGATTCTGATTTGGAACTACATGAGGAATTTATTGGGCTCTATGAAGCGTCCTCCACCACGGGTGAGCAAGTCTCAAAGATAGCCTCAGGTGTGCTCCGCCTTAAAGGAATAGTTCACCCAAAAATGAAAATTCAGTCATTATCTACTCAGCCCCATGCCCATGGAAAGTCGGGTGACGTTTCTTAGTCCACAAAACAGTCCTGGAGCTTCACAGCAAAACAGCGTCCAGATTAGGGCCAGTTCTGGTGTATTTGGTTCACTCTTGGCTCACATATGGCCCTGCTATGGCCTGTATGTGGCCCAGATCTGGGGTCCAGGAGCGGACCGCCCAAGTGCCATCATTCCAAGTGGGCTGGATGAAAGTGGGGGGTGTGGGTGTGAATAATTTTGCTATCTGGGTGATGTGATATGATTTAGGTAAAAAAAAACTCTACGAACCAGTAACTGGTAACCCTTAAAATAACCTTACATTTTCATTAATTTACATTAATTAACCCCTTAATTCATGCATAATCCCCTTAAAATTAAGGGAGTTATTAATGGACGAGATCCCATCGAAACCTCCTTGAACATCCCCTTAATCTTGACTCCTTACGTTCTAATTTAATGAAAAATGAAGGGAGACAGGAACTTTTTCCACTACATCATCCATTAACTCCACTTAATAACCCTGTAAACCGAGCACAAAAGGCATGAAAAATCCCTTAATGTCAATCAACCCATGAATAAATCCCTTATAAACCCATAACCTTAAAGCTGTTATTTTTTTTAAATCAATATGTTTATTGATTTTTCTTTTTTAACAGGAAATAAGTAAATATATTACATGAAAAACAACATCAGCATAAGACAAACGGCAACAACCACATAAAAAAATGTATTAATAATAATAATAATAAAGTCAACTAAAATAAAAAATATATATACACATACAGTACTGTGCAAAAGTCTTAGGCACCCTAGATTTTTTAAATAAATTTCTTAGAAGTCCTAGATGTTTATTTGTTTTCTGCATTAGTGAGTCAGTAGACTGCTGTTTATTGTAAATTTTTCATATTCTTAAACTTTTCATTTCATTAGTTTTGAAAGCATCTTCGCTTTATGGATATCTTTGACATATGCCTAAGACTTTTGCACAGTATTATATATATATAGAGATATAGATATATATAGATATATATACACACACACACACACACACACACATATATATATACACATACATATAATAAAAACAAAAACAAAAATGAAACATCTTAAGCAAAACAGAAGTGGTACAGAAGCAGAAAACAAACAAAATTACCTTTTACAATGGTCTGATCCAATAGGATAGAACATAAAGCTATGTTATTTTTAATGGATAATTAATATTTATGTAATGAGAAATGAAGGACATTTGAGGGATAAAATGAAGGGGTTTGGTTTCGTAGTGTAAAGACTTCTGTCGGCTACAATACAAACTGCACTGCAGGCTTCAGAGTTTGTCTCCAGTGAACGCTCGCGCGCATGGCTCTGACGTTTCCTTCTTCATAGATTCCTCGGGTTAACGTTGCACGGTGAACGAATGTATGTGGCTTCATGGAAGGTCCTCGCAAGTACAGTAACACAGACGTGCGTGTTTGTGTGGGTGCAGGGTGGGGGTGGGGGGGGGGGGGGGGGCAGCTAAAAAGGGGCGTGGAATAAGCCCAACATCACAAGCTAATGCAGCCCGACCATGCCATTCATCTCCGTCGGCGGACCGGTCTGACACTCGGGCTGCCTCCATCCGTCCTGTCACCCAGAGGACTCCCGTTTTTTTTTTGGACGGACTGGATCCCGATCTCCGGGTCTCATATCCGAGCCGCCGTTTGGTTTTATGTCCAGCAACGGGATGAAAGCGACATAGTAATAGAAGGAGCTTTCTCCTCCACGTCTTCTTTTTCTCTAGAAGCGGAGGTTTACAGCCGGAGATATGAGGAATCCACTGGCCGGCGTAGCCCTGACATTCTGGCTATTTATAGAGGTGAGCGGTGTCGATTATTGTTGTCAACATTATGAGTGCTTTGACAGATGTAACACCTATAAGAACGTCTGTCAGGATAATGTAGTCCCCTTTTTTTAGCTCATTTAAAATGTTGAAATCATTTGTAAAGACAATAAGTCGTGTTTTTGGGGGGCTTCTCCTCTGTCTGCCAGCAGGCTGCCTGTGATGTAGCTCCGATACGTGCCGTTCGCTATTGTATGGAGAGAGCGGTATGCCAAACTCTGTTCAAACATTTGGCAGTCTAATGCTTTCTTGCTTATCGGCAAAGTTACGAACCTCGTAGAACATAAATTGAGACACTTATCAAATATATAAGCTGTTTTGGTAACTTCGGCATGTAAATGTCCCACCATGCAACACTTTATTCGAATAAAACCTCAACTTTCAGAATTGGTTCACACTGATCGCTGCCGCCCAGCACGCTGTATTTTGGTGGGAAGAGATTATGGGAATAACAGGTGAAGCAAATCGAAAAGTACAGATTTTGTTCAAATTTGTGCTGCTTGTTGGACAGTATGTATGCCGAACATAAGAGTGGAAACTACTGATTCACGTAAGATATTGACTCGTGTGTGTACGTTGATAGACAAACAAGACCACATCAAATCGCCATGTTTTTACATGGAGTTTGGTGCGATGCCCTCTCCATACAATAGAGAGCAGCACGTATCGGAGCTACCTGTGATGCTGTGATCCTTTGTCTTTGTGAGCAGACTCCCGTATCTACCTTTATGAGGTTACTGGGCCTATAGGCTACTGTACACACACACACACACACACACACACACACACACAATTTATACAGGAGGCTGAAGACACACACACACACTCATTTTTGGACTGTGATCCATAGTCTATTTTCACTCTTTTTTTTTCTTTGTCTCACTATGTTACACTGCTGTTATTTTGCACACCTTCATAATGGTGTAAAGTGTCTGCTGGTATTTTTTTCATACCTCTCATTCATACATTTCCACTTGATATGTTCTTGAAAGCTGGAATTGTGGGTTGTGATTGCTACATTTTAATATCCTGCTATACGCATATTGATATTCTATTTTTCTTTGCTGTATCCTATTATTAATTTGCTGCTGCAGGAACACAATTTCCCCAAGTGTCATCTTATCTTATATTTATAACTCTAATTGTACATTTTGTGGTGGCATCCATAGTAACAATGCAGTATACTGTGATATGATAACCCCCTTTATTAATAGTCCTATATGCTGGGGCTACAGGTCCTATATGTTGCAATGTAGGATGAGTACAGGCTATTTAAGTTTATTTTGTATTGTGTTATGTAGTTATTTATTTATTAATTCATTCTTTTTTCATGTTTATGTCTACACCATGTCGGTACACATTTTGTACTCTTGGCTTCTCAACATAAGTATAATTTTCAGTGGGATGGAAATGATTTGCATGCTGCTAAGAATTTGTTTATCATTTGAGGAGGGCGAGGGGAGGACTATGAGTTGTCATGTTATTTTACTGAATTGCTATAGAGTGAATATAGTGCAAATACTATTTACACCTGTTTTCTACGATCCACAAATGTGAATAAAGTTGTGTGAAGTGAAAAAAGAAATCTATAGGCTATGGGAAACTTTGATTGGTGGGTGCACGTATATTCCCTCCATAGCTTCTGAAGGTAGAACATTGTGGCCACGCTTCCCCAATCCTCCTACCAGTCCAGGATCTCTGACACTCATGTCTATTCATGTATAATTAATCATCACCATCATCACTTTACTCAAATCATCTGACTTGTGAGTGCATCCATTTTGAATGTGGGCAGCCCAGTGGGAATCAAGCCCCTAGCCCTAGTACTCTAACTGCTGAGTTCACTAGGGTTCTACCATATGGGGCTTCGGAGGATGATACCGGTAGTTTGGATTGAAATCTGCTGATATTTTGTTAAAATATGATCATTATCATTCCCAAAAAATCAAGTATTCAGTGTTTCCCCTAGAATTGTATTGTTGTCAGGGTGGAGAAGCCTCTGAAACAACATTTAGACCATCATGGAACACTAAAACTCTCCACTGGCAACCAGGATACTACTACTAATAATACTCCTAATAATAATAGCAAAAATACATGTTCATGCATACTTGTGTGGAATCTGATCATGCCTCAGTATCAACGCAGATGTCCAAAAGGGAATTGTGTCAACAGATGTTGTAGATGTTGATAACGGTTGCCGTGGGAGACGCAGGTTTAGGTTTGAGTCTCGTGGGTTTCAGTCTGCTGTTTTCGTGTTCCGTCTGTTTTGCTATTTTTAGACACGCGCAAGCATGCATGCAAACACATACTTTTATCTAGGGATCGATATGGGGCGTTTGAAGGCTTATATTTAATATTTTATAAAGTATTCAGTGTTTCCAACAACAATTCTTGTCAGGGTGGAGAACCCCTCTGAAACCGCATTTAGACACTAAAACTCTCCATTGAAACCCGGGATAATAATATAAATGACAATAACATTTATGTGTACTTGTATGCAATCCGATCAAAATGGCTCATTAGAATCAGCTCAAGTTAAGTTCTTCCCATGGGCAACCAGTGTGGTATTGATCAATTCTACTATAAATATGTAATCACTCAAACCGCATCATATCCATCATATCAGAGGTGGACCACACTGACTGGACCAGATCCCATTTTTAATAAAAGACCAATATCGGCCTGGATCCCTCAGTGATTTAGTAAAGAAATGAGACGAATAGATGGGGAGAGAGAGAGAGAGAGGAATAGATGAATAGAGAGAGAGAGAGAGGGGAAGAGACAGAGAGAGAGAAACCCTGTGTGTCTCTCTCTTATAATTGCTGCTCCAGTTTGGTCATCATGGCTTTATTCCCTGTATTCTATGGCCTGTAGATTCATAACTTCACTCGCATTGTTCGCATATTGTGTTTCTTATATCATGCTCTGAATACAATAATTATTATGCACTTCTAATGTACTTATAATGCACTTATTATGCCTTTATAATGCCTTATGTGCACCACTTAAAGTAAAGTGTCACTGAGAGCTAAGGTATATTAGCTGATATATTGTTTCACGATTTCCATACCATTTTGTTGCCTGTTTTTGCCTTTGTTTATTGGGTTTTTACACATAAATCATTGGCATTGGTTGCATAGTTTATAGTAGTTGTAGTGTAGGTTTTGTGTGTGTGTATATATATATATATATATGTATTTAGTAATTCCGTGTACTGACTTTTACCTACCTCATTGTGTGTGTTTTTCGTCATTTATGAATTGCTGCTGCAACACTGTAATTTCCCTTTGGTGATAAATAAAGTACTCTATCTATCTATCTATCTATCTATCTATCTATCTATCTATCTATCTATCTATCTATCTATCTATCTATTTATCTATCTATCTATGCAGTTGAGACTGACACACAAAAAAAGATTTATCAAGAACAATAAATCAAATAATGTAATTGTAGACAGTAATAATGAGATTAGAAAAAAAAAAAACCTAAAATAAAAAAACAGCAGACAGTTAAAGCACAATATGGTCAGTCTATGTAGGTTTTGTCAAGATAGTAGTCAGGCATCTGTTACATATATCACACAAAAATGGATCATTATTACCCTTAGAATACAATACAATGAGCTGTGTTATGTATGCATGTTTGTCCACACTGTGATAAAATATGGGAAAGTAGCCAACTGGTTTTCCTAAAATGACTCATGGTCCAATGTAGAGTTCAGTGTAAAGTGTTACTGGGTTTATTTTTATATTGCAACCAACTGCCCACTGTGTTGTATTACAGCATTGCATTAACATTATCTACTTTTGTGTACCTGCCCTTGGGCAGGTTGGTACTCATACATGGGAGCTATGTGCCCTTGCTCAGGGGCATGTAGACAGTATTGGTTATCAATACATTGGCTTTCACTTTGGGCTTTGGAGAAGGACTAGGTGCATAAAAACGACACTAACGTAATGATCTCCCAACCCATGCTGAAAAGAGTAAAAGTGGATGCTGACATTTCACACGGTGATATGAACAAAGTGACAGCTAACATGTCACCGCCTTCTGGTCCAATCAGTAACAAACATTGCAAACAGTCCATTGATGGTCCTGGAGGCAAATTTGCAGCGCCAGGATGGAGTCATTCCTATGTTCCCAGGGTCCTATGTTCCCCAGTTCTAGGGTTAGGGTGTAGGGTTAGGGTTAGAGACCTTCAAAATCCAATCAAATGATAACCATTGTTTATATAGCTGTTTTGAAGCCTTGTTCCTATAAAAAAAAAAGGATAATATTTATGAAATATTTTAACTTGAAACGGGTCAAATTTGACCCGAACACAATAGGAGGGTTAATGTGTGTTAACAGAATATTGAACTGGGGAACATAGGACCCTGGGAACATAGGACCCTGGGAGAGCACATATGTAGAACTGGGGAACATAGAACCCTGAGAACATAGGACCCTGGGAGAGCACATATGTAGAACTGGGGAACATAGAACCCTGGGAACATAGGACCGTGGGAACATAGGACCGTGGGAACATAGGACCTTGGGAACATAGGACCTTGGGAACATAGGACCATGGGAACATAGGAGCCTTGGGAACATAGGACCCCGGGAACATAGGACCCCGGGAACATAGGACCCTGGGAACAAAGGACCCTGGGAACATAGATAGGCTCCCGCGAGGATAGCTGCCCATCTGCACCAAGCTAAATTCCGTATTCATTTTCTTTGACAGTGCTGGAACTCAGTGGTGAGATGCGTCATTCCCCTTAGGTTTTGTCAAAATCAGATCAATGTAGTCTGAGAAATCAAATGTGATGAACAACACAACAAGCGACTGGATGGAGACTGGCCCATTGTCCCATGTACATGGGGCAATGGGCTTTTGATATAGTAAGTTACCTAGTCGAAGATGCAAGAAGGCAAAATAGAGAGAGAATGGAGGCTTTTACAGTTCAGCAGCTTTGTCATTCTGCCTGATGCAGGGAGGTAAAGGGTATATGCCTGCGACGCACACACACACACACACACACACTCACACATCCTCAGGGTATGACTGCATTACCTTCCAGAGGCGCTCTCCTCTATATTTGTGCTTAGCGAAGCATCTGGGTGGATGGGACCTACTTTAGTGTTTTAGTGGCTTCCTACTGGCTGCTGTTTTCTCTATATACTATTGTATTACTGTGTCATGTAGTCCAGCTGTTAGACACTAGGAATAGAGACTAGGAATACAGCTTGAATCATCTTCATAACAGAAGTCTCTATGGAAGACCTCAATCATTTTTTGGGAATTGAAAATTCCCACAGCCGCAATAAAAGTAGGGTTGCGGTGACTCTTATTTGCATTTGGTCTCCTTTAAAACCTCGTTGGGTCTCTTGGTTTAGTTCATACGCATCTCTGCACAGTTAGAAGCCTTTCTTAACATTAATTATTGACTTATTAATTTCATAGGCCTGCGAAACCGGGTCTGGCTGTGAAAGCGAGGAACATTGAGACACAGCCCATCCGGTAACGGCAGCCTGAAGTGGCTGGAACTGCATTTGAGGAGGAGCTTCGCACCTTAACAGCCAAAAGAAATTCATAAATGTTCAACAAATGAGCCTCCAAAACTTTACGGCTTGTTTGGCTGCTCGTTTAAAGCCGCTTGTGCCCGGGTTTGGCAGATAATAAAGCATCTATCTGACAAACATTTTCACTTACGAAGCGGTTAATGTGTTGAATTAAATACCACTTTTGGGCTGAAGTCGATTTCCCGCTGCAATGCACCGATCAAGTCTCGTCACGGGCCTGTCCTATCTCCTATCATTTTTACATTAGCAATTTGACTCCTTCACTAAAATGTCAGCAAGGTAACAGTATTTACAGATTATATTTTAGTCTTTCCACCCCTTAGTAATTACGTCATTCCTATGTTCCCAGGGTCCTATGTTCCCTAGATTTATATGGCACATAATGGGAACATGACAAAGGGTCCTATGTTCCCAGGGTCCTGTGTTTCCAAGGTCCTATGTTCCCAGGGTCCTATGTTTCCAAGGTTCTATGTTTCCATGGTCCTATGTTACCAGGGTCCTATGTTCCCACGGTCCTATGTTCCCAGGGTTCTATGTTCCCCAGTTCTACATATGTGCTTTCCCAGGGTCCTATGTTCCCAGGGTCCTATGTTTCCAAGGTCCTATGTTACCAGGGTCCTATGTTCCCATGGTCCTATGTTCCCAGGGTCCTATGTTTCCATGGTCCTATGTTACCAGGGTCCTATATTACCAGGGTCCTATGTTCCCAGGGTCCTATGTTCCCATGGTCCTATGTTACCAGGGTCCTATGTTCCCAGGGTCCTATGTTCCCATGGTCCTATGTTACCAGGGTCCAATGTTACCAGGGTCCTATGTTCCCAGGATCCTATGTTCCCAAGGTCCAATGTTACCAGGGTCCTATGTTCCCAAGGTCCTATGTTACCAGGGCCCTATGTTCCCCAGCTCTATATAGCACATAATGGGAACCTGAAAAAGATGTTCCCCAGCTCTGTATTCACTTAATATGGTTAGATAGGGTTAGGGTTAAACATAGGACCCTGGGAGAGCACATATGTAGAACTGGGGAACATAGGACCCTTTGTCACGTTCCCATTATGTGCCATACAAATCTGGGGAACATAGGACCCTGGGAACATAGATACGCTCCCGTTAAGGATTTGCTATTGGTTTGTCTGTGTGGTACAATTATTGTAATGAATGAATGCTCTTCCAACTGTTCTCTCTCTCTTCATCAGCCCACTACAAGGACGAATCACATTGTGAAACACAGCCAAATCTCTCGTTTTTTTTACGAGAATGGTCCCTTTTCTTTAAAAAGGACGCAAATCTGATTGTCTTGCACATCACCCTAGGGTTTCACTGCAGTCTTAATTCATGGGAACGTTAAAAGTGGGATCTATGCCAATAAAGATAGATCTTTGAAAGGCCAGTTTCAGCTGAACAGTTGATTCTCTCGATTGTCTCTGGTATTTTCTAGTGCTGCTGAATGACAGGAGAGAGTCAGATGTAAATTTAGGAAGAGGGTCAGGCTTGTTAGGTTAAGCAGGGGCTTAGCACAGCTCTACCTGACTCTACCTCACTCCATGATGTCAGAAAGCTTTGTTCACCTTATCCAGGCATTAACCCCGAGTATTACACTAATGCCACAGGCCTGTGTGTGCTTATATGTGTGTCAAAGTTTGTGTGTGTATGTGTAGAGGTGTTTGTGTGTGTGTGTGTGTGTGTATTATCATATAATCCTATAATAGTTAAGGGAGTCAATGGTGAACATCAATTAGTAGAAATCCTTAACATCATACAACCACACAGCTATTTTCAGCTGGTAAGCACAAGTCTCATGATGGGCCCAATTTCTCTGTAAATACCTGTAGTCAAGAGTAGGGGATGATTAATTCATTTTAATAAAACAAACAAAATGAGTCATCGCAACTCGTGATCACAACTCTTAAAATGCCACGGCAGGACACAAATATTTGCTGGATTTTTGGTTTGTGGGTGACATTGTAATGTGTGGGTTGCTGTAAAACACGAACTCAAATGTATCAAGTTAATGTGTGTTAAGTGTGAAAAAACTGATCAGGGTCAAGCAAAGTCTACAGAAAACTGCAATCATAGCGTCTTTGTGGCTTCAAATAACACCTGAACTATACTGCAAGTGTAACATTTACGGATCAGAACTATACGAACATGGCATTTTAAGCTGCTCTTGTTCCCCTGTGGTCTGCTGGTTGTGTTGCGCCTATGTACATTTTACCTAACACAATTCTATAATTTTGCGTATTTTTCCATTAACAACTCAAGTTGTTATATTTAACAATTGTAATTATCTAGTAGCTAAAACTAAAAAAAGTACAAGGTCTCAGTGGCTATCCATAGATATCTCAAAAATGGTGAGCAATGCCAATCCAGCTCTGTTTCAGATCCGGTGCCTTTAACCATCAAGTCATTCCAATGGTTATTCCCATATGACATGAATGTAGCATTATCTACAATAGCTGCACTTGTCCAGCCCACGGCTTATTAAAGGAAGCTGATTGGCCCGATTCTGAATTGCAAAGAACATGTAAAAAGTAGTAATTACAATGGTGGTTTTCTTTGACATTATGAATAATACTTATTTCAAGTCATCAGGCACTTGTGATGTGGGGCAAATTCTCTGCATTTGCCTTTCAATTTCCATAAAATTTGCTTATAAGCATCCCCAACTGAAACCAACAGTATAGATAGTGGCATACTAACCAGCTAAATACAGGGTTCTTCAAGGGTTCTTTGGTTAGGGTAGTGGTTCTATACAGAACCGTAATGACTCACAAAAATGCTCTGATTTATGCAACTAAAAACTAGCAAATCAGAATAAAGAACCCAGTGTTGCTCTTAAAAAGGTCTTTTAATGCTGCTGATTTGGGACATTTCATGCATTCTGAGGTTCTGCTATGGTATAAGCGCAAGGAGCCATTTCCTGGTGCCATATAGAACCCTTTTTGTCACGACAGCTGTTGGCTTAAGTTAGGAAGCTGTGTGTATAAAGTGGTTATTCAGACACTTCAGGTATTGTGAGTGAGAGACTGGCTCAGGGACATGGAGATCTGCTCTCCTACTTTGAATAGCTTTGCTCATTCTGGGTCTGTCTCTGCATCTGTACAATAAATGATCTGAAAAATAGGTTGACTCTAGCTTATACAGTATAGGCCTCTTTACATTTGACCCTGCTTGTTATCTCACAAAACCTCAGAGCCTATTCCTGCATTCTAGTGTTTGCGTATCATTTGTATTTTTGCTATTTTGATTGGGTCCGAGTCCCCACTTTATTTTCATCTGTTTTAATGGTTCTCTGGTTGAACTTGGTCAGAAAAGGATATCTCCTTGAAAAAAATATGAAGCTTTCACATCTCCTAAAACTGTTATGTTCATACACCGTGAGAGTTTAATGTCCTGTCATTTTTTTTCCGTACTTCATGAATATAATATAGGAAGCCTACCAAAACCTACCCCCTACTAGGCGTAAAGTCCTCTGTCAAATTACCATTAGTCAAATAGTCAATTTGATTCATGAGAAAAATTGCTGGAAAACCCGGCGGAACATACAGGGCTGTTTACTGAGCTAAAATGAATAATGTTTTTCCCACTACTCGTGATAGGGGGAATTGCATTAAGCCTAACAACATAGCTTTTACCGTGTTGAAATTACTCCTATGTCACTATTGTTGTCTGTATTAATTACAGCTAGTTGTATATGTAAATTTCTGTCTGTGGTTGTAGTAGGCTTAGGAGACAAATTACAAATTAATCCTCATACTTTGTACAAGATAACTTATCTATTTGTTGACGTTTGGTGATGTTAAATTAGCTAGGTTTATGTAAGCAATCAATCAATTCTGAAACAACAGTTCCACAATGATTGTGGAGTACATTTATGATGTGAAGTTACAGAAATTATTTGAAGCCATATGGCATGACGTCTGTCATAAGGTTACCAGAAACATGGTGCAAAGTGCAACATAGCTAAATTGAATCATAGTAATGGCTGGGTATCAGTGTGGGTTCCACTCTAGGGCAGGGGTACTCCAACTTTTTTATTGAAGGTCCACTTATGAATTTTACACAAGTTAAATGGTCCGGAGCAATGCAAGTAAAACGCACCAACGTAAATCAACATCCATAACTTGTCCATAACATAACTTAAACATAACTTTAAGTACACACATTCAATAGTACAGTATGGTGGCTTGAATCAGTGGAGAAATGGCTGTTTGCTTGTAACCAACGCCTTGAACCTGGGCATAAAAAGTGTGATTGCCAGGCGGAGGCACTGACCTAAGTGTTCACTGGTCAAACTGCTGCGGTAGGAGTTTTTCACAGTGTTCGTCGTGGAAAATCCAAATTCACATCAATATGTGGAACCAAACATGGTGAGCACATGAATGGCCGCCTTCTGAAGGTGGGGAACCTTGGTCTGGAGTTTGAGAAGCCCTGCTGTAGGGCTTGGAAGCTCACCAAAACAGATGTGCCTTTGCGTTGTGTTAGCTAACTCTGCTCACTGTACATATATTTAGTGAACAGAATACAGAAGACAACAAAAAAACTACTCCAAAGCCTAGTCCTCAATCCGTAATATCTAAGCGCCTAAACATAGCTATGGTTAGCATAACGGACAAACAGCTAGCAGCGTTCTGAGTAATGGAAGTGAGGTATTAGATGTGTTTAGTAGGTTAAGGCTAGTTTCCCTGATAGCAATAGTCGAGATAGCAAACATTAGATAATGTACATTGTGTTTATCTGTCTAGGAGAAAAACGTCAAATTCAGCATCAATTTTAATTCCTTTGGTCTGTCTCATGTTCTTCCATCCTTCAATAGCAATACCAATACATATTCTGTATCAAATGCAATTTAGGCAGTATACCAGAGTTTTTCAGCCTTATGACTACCTGCTCCGTCATATTTCACACTGCGCACCCCTCACTGAGAGAGGTGGAGCTGGTTGAGCCTGGACATTCACAACGGGTGGGATTGGCTCCAGCTATAAGGGAGGAGCTTTTTTTTTTTTTTACGGCCCATAAAATATACATTGAGGTGAATACAGGGGACAACAACAAACCAAAATGGGGAATAAATAGATTAGAAGTCCATCCCTCCACCATATCTTCTGTGTCACTGAGATGATTGTAGGTTAAAGTGAAAATCTGACATTGGCTGCCTTTAAAAGGACAATTCCGGTTATTTTCAAGCCGGGCCTTATTTGCCTCGTTTTTTTTTGCCATCCCTGTGTGCCATCACACTGATACCATGCACAACCCCTCAGCAGCACGAATTAGCATCATCTGACCCATCCCCATGACAGACTCTGAATGCCCCGCGGCCTCCTTTTATGGTCTTGTTTATCCCTGCCTCCCAAACAACAAAGAGAAGTTTAGACCTTGATTTGACCTGTATAGGCCACCGTACACCCCCCCCACCTCCCTCCGCCCCCCATGCGAGGCAGGCCTGGCTGTGTGCAGTCATCCGGTTAATAAGCAGTCCATTTCCAGGCTCGCGAGGATGCTGTTTCTGTGCTTAGAATTATATATTGTGACTGCATTTAGCGAGTGGTATAATGGATATATGATTAACATTTTATTAGCTTCAGCGTGTGTTCCCTCCTCAGATGTGAAATTGAAATATGACCTATATGAGAAAAACGGCGTTACTTCATGATGCTCAAATAACTGTTGTGTTTGATTTGATTATTGGAGCTGTTATTTGTTAACTGTTGTGTATTAATTAGTGTATGTTATAATTACAAAATATTTTTCCAACCTGCCAAGGGGAAACACTGAATTTTTATGATTTTCTTTTGAGCTTTTGGCACAAAAATGGTCACATTTAAATATTGAATGTTGGCACAGAATATCTGCTAGCATCAGCTTGAATCCAAAAATATCAGTATTGGTATCAAGCTTTAAAACAACATATTGGTCAAACCCAAGTGGAGGTGTAATGGAGGTTGTTGCACTTTGGAGCAGGGAGGGACACTTGGGTTGTGCCCTTTTAGCAAGGCACTTAACCCTGTAATGGGAGAGAGCTGAGGCCAAAAGCCAAGACTGATGGAAAGGATTGTTCTGCACATAGACTTTTCTTTTCTATTGACTGGCACTGTGTGTGATATAATTCAGTTAAATCCAAACATGACAAAATGAAAAAAAGAAATACTAGAGCAGACTGCTGAACTAAAGCTCTGTAATATAATAATAATAATAATAATAATAATAATAATAAACTTTATTTGTATAGCACCTTTCATACAAGAAATGCAGCTCAAAGTGCTTTACAGCAAAGAAATTACATGCACCAAGTGCTTCACATAAAACTTGATAATAATAGTGAAAATAAGATAAAGATGAGAATAGAATACATAGAATGCATCTTCACATGAAAATAGACATAGAATGAGCATAAAAACAGGGATAGAATGCCATAATTAATGCAAAATAAGATGGAGAATAAAACCCACTTGATAATAATAGTAAAAATAAGATAAAAATGAGGAATGCATAACATAAGATGGAAAATAAAACCCACTGAATAATAATAATAAAAATAAAGTTAACAAATAGAGTACATAGAATGCATAAAATCAAGTAAAATACAACATTTTAAAAGAAGTGCAGCAGTGCATAAGTTTGACTTGGGGTGTAAAATTAATTTTACGCACATTTCTTTTTATTGAAGCTTGCATCCAAAGAATGACATGTATGATGTATTCAGTGTTTACCCCAGAGGTGTATTCTTGTCAGGGTGGAAAAGCCTCTGAAACAGCAATTTAGATAATGGGACGCTTAAACTCTCCATTGAAACCAAGGATAATAATAATTGTACATACACACACACACACACACACACACACACACACACACACAGGGAGAGCAGTAGGTTAAGAGATATGCTCCTTGCACTTACCACCTAGACCTCTTCTTCCTCCCCTGCTTCCCCCTGTTGCCTTTTTACTATCACCTCAATATCCATTTTAGGCCTAACAATAGACACACACACACACACACACACACACACACACACACAAATGGCACTTGCGGGCCCGTCGGCGCTCACTAATGGTATTGACATCTCTGTGGTCCGAGGAGATCGATAAGAAAGGACGGAGAGGCAGAGATAGATGGACGGAGTGGATGTAGGAAAGGGAAGAAAGGAGTGATGTATGGAGGACAGGAAGAAGATGAGAAGAAGGGACGTGACACTGAAGGCAAGGAGGGAAGGAGAGACAGGGATGTTAGTTATTGAATGAAAAGATGCGAGGAGAGACAAACTCTGAAACATCATTTAGGCCAGTGGTTCTCAACGTGGGGTCCGGGGACCACCAGGGGTCCTTGAGGGGGTTCCAGGGGGTCCGCAGCAAACTGATAAATTGTTAAACTAGAAGTCAACACAATTAGAGAATGTAGAAGAATGACTGTTTTGATCATAGTTTCTCTGTTATCTCTATACTTATAATGCAGATAGTCATGGAATTCTGGACAAAATCATATCTAACAATAAAAATATTCTCAGATTTGAGTTTGAGAGAGAAAATCTCATCAAATGGGGTCCGTGGCCCTAATGTGGACTAAATTAGGGGTCCTTGATATGAAAAAGGTTCAGAATCACTGATTTAGACTATCATGGGACACTAAAACTCTCCACTGAAATCCAGGATAATAAACATAATAAAACATATTTATGCACACTTGAGCGGAATCTGATCAAAATGTGACATTAGAATTTAGGTGAAGGGCTTCCCATAGACAACCAGTGTAGTGTTGATCAAGTCTAGGTGGACATTGACTGGACCATACCAGATCAATATTGGCCTGCTTCATTAGCAAACCAAAATATTGGTCTAAACCTGCTCAAAGAAAACCATGTTACACTCAAAGTTTTGTTCCTTGGGGAAAGTTTTGCACGCTTTAAACTAGCAAAACTCAAGCTATTTTGAAAGCCGTGCAGTGGAGCAAAGTGATGTTCAGTAATGGGTTTTCACTGGGGAGTTTCATTTATCGACCCTTCGCCATTCATGATGACATCTATACTGCAAACTTGAAAGGCAAAACACATCCGAGATCACCACAACCTCCCGCTTCTTTCAGGCTTAATATGCACTCCGGTCTGAAACCATTCATCCGCCGAATGTCCCCAAGCCAAAACCCATCTGGGCCGCCTTTAAAGCAGGAAAACACAATCTCTGGTTGTGTAATGGTCAGTTTTGTCCCCCGGGAACAGAGAGGGACATTTTCTTCCGCTATCAGCGCTTCCACTGAGCCCCAATTAGAGAAAGACAATGAACAGAGCTGGACGGTGTCCATTACTGACAGAGTAAAAAATTAGGTCCAAACTAATGTAGATGGATAGGAACTAAGTCGAGAAGTGTTGCAGTTGAAGCTGTGTCTTAGCCGTTAGTTCACGCGATGCCTGGATGAATGTTTAGTTTTCTAGATATTTTAAGAATATTGCGCTTTATTTTTCCCGTTTTCAAAGTCATGTTGGAACTGTCTTCATGAATCTCTCACCATAAACCCCATTACAGTGTAAGGTAAAGTGTAAGGGACTGTTTCGTAGGTGAACTGATGGGTTTTTGAAAGCTGATACTAATACTACTAATACTAATAATTCTTCACTGTTTGACCAAGAGGAGAATCTATGATTCTCGTCTGCCTTGGGCAGTGAGATCTGTAAATGAAAGAAAAACATATGGGTTCACTCACAATGTGCATCTAAAAGTGGGAGTATTTGTTGTGTTTGTTGTGTTCTTTTATCTTTCTATTTTACTTGATTTGATTCTTTTAATGCAATATATGAATTTTATCTTTTTCACTTTGTCTCGATGCTTTTAATGTTTTATGTAAAGCACTTTGAATTGCCTTGTTGCTGAAATGTGCTATATAAATAAACTTGCCTTGCCTTGCCTTCAATTCTGCAATCAATATGTAATCAATCAAACTGCATCATATCCATCATGTCAGAAGTGAACCACACTGACTGGAGGATATCTGTTTTTTGATAAAAAAAAAGGCCAATATTGGCCCCAGTAGTGAGATGAGAGGCCAGAGAGATAAAGTTATTAGACATAGAAAATTAGAAGATATGAAAGAGAGCATCAAGTGTGCTCATAACAGTAGCTGGGCTGTTCATAATATATTGTTCAATGGTCAGCAATAGCATTTAACTGCCAGCTTCCAGAATTAAAGATTGGAGATCGGGGATATAGATGCAGAGAGAGGGAGGGGGAGATGGACAGATGGATGGATGCTTGCAGGGTGCTATGAGGGTGTCTGCACTCCAAACTTGGATTAGCAGAATGAAACAGGGAGAAGAAAAAGGAGGAAGAATAGACAGAGTAGCGGGGGCTTTCTTTAAAGCTGCTTGAAGCAACTTTGCATGGACTTCAATACCCAGAAATCCTGCTGGTTTTCTATCCTACCAGCAAGTTAATTACATACACCTGGTGTAATCAGGGGCCAACTGGGACACCAGGTGAATGTAATTAACTACTAAGTACTACACTCATGTTTACCAACCCGGCCGGTCTGCAATGCTTTATGCCAAAGGATACCAAAGGAAAAATATCTAATGTTGGTGACTCACTGCTGTTGAGGAGACAGTTTGGATTTCACTCTGAAGTTTGGATTCATCACTTTCTTTGTGGAGAAGATTTCCCACCAGTGTCCATACTGACAAGAATCTAATTTGGGTAAATAGGGTGAATCTATGGTGTCTCAGGGTGAATCTATGGTGTCTAAGGGTGAATCTATGACGTCTCAGGGTGAATCTATGGCTTCTTAGGGTGAATCTATGGAGTCGCAGGGTGAATCTATGGTGTCTAAGGGTGAATCTATGACGTCTCAGGGTGAATCTATGGTGTCTCAGGGTGAATCTATGGTGTCTCAGGGTGAATCTATGGTGTGTCAGGGTGAATCTATGGAGTCGCAGGGTGAATCTATGGTGTCTCAGGGTCAATCTATGACGTCTCAGGGTGAATCTATGGAGTCGCAGGGTCAATCTATGACGTCTAAGGGTGAATCTATGGTGTCTCAGGGTGAATCTATGGTGTCTCAGGGTGAATCTATGGTGTGTCAGGGTGAATCTATGGAGTTGCAGGGTCAATCTATGAATTCTCAGGGTGAATCTATGGTGTCTCAGGGTGAATCTATGGAGTCGCAGGGTGAATCTATGGTGTCTCAGGGTGAATCTATGGAGTCGCAGGGTGAATCTATGGCGTCGCAGGGTGAATCTATGGAATCTCAGAGTGAATCTATGGTGTCTCAGGGTGAATCTATGGAGTCTCAGGGTGAATCTATGACGTCTCAGGGTGAATCTATGGAGTCTCGGTGAATCTATGGAGTCTCAGGGTGAATCTATGGAGTCTCGGTGAATCTATGGAGTCTCAGGGTGAATCTCAGGGTGAATCTATGGTGTCTCAGGGTGAATCTACGCAGTCTCAGGGTGAATCTACGGTGTCTCAGGGTGAATCTATGGTGTCTCAGTTCATGGGGATGGGACGCTCTTCTACTTTATGTTTCAGCCCTACTTTGTGATTTAGGCTGATGAGCTAGCTTTAATATTCCTGAGAAACATGCAAATCGGCAAAACAGTTGATCGGCCTGACGCTTCCCGAGGTCAGCTGGGGTAATGTGCTGCAGGGTTGTTTTTGCCACAGAGTGACCTTGGTTTTTAACGCCCACTGTTGGCAGCTAAGCTGGGAGAGCTATCTGGTCACAGACAACCATGCTGAGGGTGAAGGGGGGGGGGCCTGCCATCTCTCTCTCTCTCTCCCCCTCCCTCTCTCTCACTCACACACACACACACACTCTGTCTCCGTCTGTTCCTGTCATTACTCCGCAGCCAAAGTGTCTCAGTATGGTCCCATTCTCCACCAAACAGCTTGACAAATAACCTATTGTGTTGCCATGTTTGTGTGGAGCCACCAAACAGGCCGACCTGCCATGCCAGCCTCCCACTCTGCTTTCCACAGAGGGCAGAGATTGGCAGAGATGTGGCAAGATTTTGTTGTGTCCATGTTGTTTTTTTCTTTTTTTTATCATTAAAACTGGGCCTTAATCTACCTTGAAGTCTCAAGGAGTCTTTGGTTAGGGGCACTGAACCATAACGACTCAAACAATCCTCTGATTTGTTAATAATAATAAAAAACCTGGTAAGAATAAAGAACCCAGTGTGGTATTTAAAAAGTTATTTTAATACTGCTGGTTTGGAAGATTTCATACGTTCTTAAATGGTTCTTTACAGCACCATCAAGGATTCTGCTATGGTACAAGCCTAAAGAATCATTTTATAGTGCTATACACAAGAATCAATATCTATCATAAACAGAACCCTGAATCTGGGAAAGATTGAGGTACACGGGAACATGACTCAGAAACTAAAGATGTCACATTTTTCAAACATATATCTCCTTTAGGAAACTCCTCACTATAGGCTAGAAATTGTCGAAATGATTCAGATTTGCATAAAAGCACCAAAACTGCTATACATGTACATTTTGATGCCCTGAACATTTTCAGAACTGGCGCCGTTGCAAAAATGGCACCGGTTGGGCGTGGCGGCCATTTATGTTGTTCACCATTACCAGCAAATGGGTTTTCCTCCATGTCTGCTGAACTGAAGGCAAACGGGTTCTCCTCTCCTCTTCCCCTCTAATTCCCCAAATGCCAAAAGAACAGTAATCTCATTCTTAACTTTACATAAAAGGGAAAATGTGAGGGGGGAAAAAAAATCGCGAACTCGCCCACTATCCCACCCACTGCCTCTATTCTCACAAAATAAAGCAATTAATTCTCCCTCAATGTCTTCATTTGCTTTCATACAAAAAAATGAACAAGGCAACTGTAAGCATGGATGATGCAGTCCCCCTCTGGGCTAATCAGTAACAAATGTGTCACTTGTTCTATCCCATCCAATGAAAAGTCATCTTCAATTTCAAGAAGCACTGAGGATAGAACCCCTTTTGCTGATAAATGGTATTGATATTATGAATGCTAAATGCAGGAATAAACATATATATGTAATACAGTCTATGAAATATATATCCAACAAATCTATATTTCTCCAAATTTTTAGATATTGAAAACAAGTGTAATTTTTGCAATGATGAACCAGAATCCTTAATACATTTATTTTACCATTGTATACATTCAATTACTTTTTGGACTCGAATAGAATATTATATATTGTGTAAAACTAATCATAATATCAAAATTGAGTGTAAAAATATCATTACACATTTTGAACAGGATATATATAACATTGAATTCATTGTAAACGTATTGATTCTATATGGTAAATTTCACATCCATAAATGCAAAATAACAAAAGTTACCCCCAATTTCACTAGATTTTTATGTGAATTTAATGAATATATTAAGACTCTCAAACTTATAAACACTAAAAAAAAAAGTTATAAAACTGTCAAACTGTACAGTGAACTCTTTAAAGAAGAATAACATGTTTTTTTTGTATTTTTTTATCATAATTTTATATTAATTAAGTTTATTTATCCCAACTCTGTTTGTTTGTTTGTTTTTTTAGGTAAATAATAATTATTATTACTTTTTACTACGTTTACTACATTTTTTCAATAAAGGTTGAAAAAAAACAAAAAAACAAAAAACAAATGTGTCACTTTGTTTTGACCTATAATTGCAGTGCCTCCTCTTGGGCCAATCAGTGTAGTTTTGAGATTACTGGAAGTAGGGAGGATTCATCATTCCCGTAAACTTCATCACAATCCAATCAGTGTCTGAAATATCGTGTATGACGGCCGATCAGACAAGCGGACAGACAATTAAAATACATGCACATCCAGTATTTCCAAGCCAGAGACTGACTCGCTGGCTCTGTTCTATAGCACTGCACCAGCCGATTCTCTGGGGTTTGGAAAGATTGACCGCAAAAGATGAGGAAAAAGGCGAGATGCTATCATTTAAACCGCTGTGTGTGTGTGTGTGTTCTGCAACGCCGAGCTATGTAAGTCCCATTCTCAAGGACGCTACAGCAGTAAAACTGTCCTGTTCCTTGTCTTATCACGTCGGCAAAGAGTGGAGGGGGTCGGCTAATGTAATCAAAGACTACTGCTTTAACTGTTGGAGAGGATGTCGTACCTGCCGATGAAACGCCAAGGTTGTTCGCGCAAAAACACTTTCATTTCCTTAGCGGTGAATGTCATTTTTTATCACCGCCGGGAGTTAATTGAGTTCAGCGAGCAACAAAAGGCGATGTGTCTGGATTTCATATCCATTTCATACCCGTATCCACCGTGCCGCATGTTTTCATTTGCCAGACGTTTCAATTGAAGGGCTTATCTTTGAAGAGATGTCCCCACTTTAATGAAAAGCTCAACTGGCAGTGAAGCCGTGTATGCTGTCTGCCACCCCGAGGCTAGCCCCTGCCCTGCGCATCTTCAGTAAGACTCGGTTCATTTAAGCTTGTGTTTCTACCCCCCCCCCCCAGCCTTCAACCGCCTCTTTCTCTCTCCTGTCTCACTTTCTTCTCGACACCCTCGGCCTCTCTTCCACCCCTTCCTTGCAGGGCGCGGACTGATAAAGCAGAAAATCCTCTCTCCGCCGCTACAAAGCGGGGCTATACTTTCACAGAGCATCATTTCAAACGCAGTTAATCAAAGGTGCTCTCCAGTCGGGCCGACGAGCTAACGGTTAGCCGTATCAATTATGAAATGGCTCGGTCCATACTGAGCCATTAATGGAAAAAGGAGGTTTTGCAGTAATGGGATGCGGGAGGATCCCTGCTGAGTCTGCCGCTGTGCATTTCATCGCAGACCGACTCCAATCAGTATCCAATTAGACTATGAAAATGGTTTCCTATATGATATAAGATGATGAGCTTTATGCTCACTGTAGGGAGCATGACAGAAACTTCTTGGCTTCGTTAGATTTTGAGATGAACAAATCAGATTTTTTTGCTCATATGTGACTCAGATCTGTTTTTTTTTCATAACAGTGTGAACAGCACAAATCACATGGAATCTGATCTTTTCAATTCTGATTTGCGCCACTTTCATATGTGGTCCTAAATCAGATACAGGTCTGATTTTTTGCAATGCGACCTCAGTCTGAACAGTCATATCGGAATTCATGCGACTTTTACGTCACTCTAGATCGACATTCGTCACAATTCTGCGCTGGCGGGAGTCACTCAGTGAATACAAACATGGAAGACAGCTGCGATGGAGGGGAGTCAGTGGAGGGACAGTGAGGTGTTAGACCTCATAAGTATTTGGGGTGAAATTTTGGATGAAATCTGTCTCTGAAGTCAAACAAAACAATTTGCAAAACCTCAATCTAACAATCTAAAGAAAAACAGCGTGATGCATCTTATCAGGAAACTAGGGAACTTGAAATTAATCTTCTGCTAGCTAGTCAAATGCTTTCACGAGCTGTTTGAATTGTAGTGGAATGTGAAATGGACTAAGTTCTGCAGTGAAAACTAGCATCAGCAGGAGCAGTAAGTTACGGTCCATCAGCTGGTCTATAAAGGTTTCTACCACAGGCATTTCAGACGGGAGCGTATCTATGTTCCCAGGGTCCTATGTTGCCAGGGTCCTATGTTCCCCAAATTTATATGGCACATAATGGGAACACGACAAAGGGTCCTATGTTCCCAGGGTCCTATGTTCCCGAATTCTACATATGTGCTCTCCCAGGGTCCTATGTTCCCAGGGTCCTATGTTTAACCCTCACCCTAACCCTAACTAACCATATTAAGTGAATACAGAGCTGGGGAACATCTTCTTCAGGTTCCCATTATGTGCCATATAAATCTGGGGAACATAGGACCCTGGGAACATAGGGATGACTCCTTTCAGACATGGCAGTTCAACCAGGACCTAATGAAAATACTACAGCCTCTTAGACACATGCCTAGATGGAAATGCTGACCAGAATGTATGCATACTTATGTAGGATCTAATGAAAATGTCACATCAGAATCATAGACAACCAGTGTAGTATTGATCACTTCAACAATAAATGCTGGCTGATATACTATCTTTAAAGGCCAATAGTGGCCCCATACATCGGTCTAATGCTAATCGCAACAAAAATTTGAAGTCTTTTTCCTACAAACCGATTTGTTGAACAAGTAAAATCCCAACAGTTATATGAGTGTCATGAAGTATAGGTGTTGTTGTCATTCATTCTTCAAGTCTGAGACTTTCAGGGCTTATTATAGAGCTGACTCTGTGGTAACCTAATTAGTGAAACTGCAGGCTGTGTGCATGGTGTCTCTTTTAAATGATTAACATGATCTTGTCTTCTCTCTTACAGTGTGTAGAAGCCAAAAAGTACTGCTGGTACTTTGAGGGCGGGTACCCCATCTACTTCATGTAAGTACCATCCATCTATCTACCTCTCTCTCTCTTTGCATCTTTATGCCCAAAATTCAATCCTCAGTTCACAGATACAAAAATGAATGCTATCGCTGGCTATATATGCTATTGAACAAGATATTATGCCAGCCCGCACACAATTAGATGCTAAGAAAAATGCCAGTATTCTTTTTTAGTCTTCCTCCTTTCTCTCCTGCACCATACCTTAACATTGTCCTTCTATCAGCTCGAGCCTTGCTATTTCTTTTTGCACTGGGTTTCTCTCTAGTGCGGCGCAATACAGCAAGGAAACAAAATCATGCCATAATGAATGCTAATGGACTTGATCCTGTCTCTCTCCCTCGATTCCCTCCTCTATCACCCATGTCTTTATTCTCATCTCACTCCTGGGGTTATAGACTGATAAAAACAGGTCGATATTGGGCTTTTATTAAAAATTGGATATATTCCAGTCACTGTCATCTACATCTGATATGATATGATATGATATGATATGATATGATGCAGAATTGATTGTAGAATGGGTAAATACTACACTGGTTGTCTATAGGAAGTCCTTAACCTGAATTGATTCTAATGATACATTTTTATCAGGTTCTGCACAAATATGCATGAATATTCGTCTGAGTTTCAGTGGAGGGTTTTAGAGTGTAAATTTCAGAGGTTTTTTCATCCTGACAAGAATAAGATGAAAAGATATTGAACTTTGACACAAAATATCAGCTATCACCAGTTTCAGTCCAAAAATATCACTATTTCTATCTGCCTTTAGAAACCCATATTAAAAAGGTGTTCCATTGTTTTTATAGATTGATAAAGTCATTTATTAAGTTTGGGCAATGCTAACGAAACATTTTGGCTACTATGATACTGAAAGATAGCTAACCTACTGGAGAATAGCTGTAGAGCAGAGTGCATCTCTTCTTCTTGACAATACATTGGGTTTGATGTGGTTATCCTGATTATTCCAGGACTGTAGTAACGTCAACTACAGGAACAGTTGATGCTGCACACCTAGCTAGGTGCTGGACAGCATCTGGACTTGTATGTGTATCTTGTATATTTGTTCACTTATAATACCAAAGATGATCTTCCCTGAATGGAAGACACGCCACTCCCTGTCTCTTTTGTTTCTTCTTGGCCGCGTCAGGTGAATGAGTTTCAACACGTACGTGCGTGGCACGTGTCACTCATAGGATAAGAAAATAAAGTGTAATGTTTTAAAAAATTATGGTATATATCAAATTCATTTGACAAATGTATACCTTCTATGGACACACTCACTAGAAATGAGAGAATATAGACCGCTAATGGCTTCAAATTACAATGGTTTGTGATGAAATCCCCCATTGACCCTTATTCATTTTGCACTTAACTGTGCAATTGCGTGCCCTCTCTGTCCATTCCGAGAGTGGTGAATCTTCTATTCAGGGAAAATAATCTTTCATAATATTTCCACGCTGCAAACAAGTAGAGTGAGGCAGTCCTTTTCCTGTTTTGGTTGAGGCTCCTCCTTTGTGCCTTGAGTCGGTCCTGCACATTTCTGCCAAATGTACCCGACCCGGGGACACCTAGAATAAACGCGTATAAAGCAACACATACATAGAATAAACCCATTTTCACTGCAATGCTCTTATTTTAATACAGCCATTATACAATGCTATCAAAATTCATTTGAGAATGATATATTGAGATAAATATTCTACACTTAGGGGCTTTAATATGAAACGGTGAATGGAGCATCTTTTAAAATGTAAAAATTGATAGCCTGATATTAGCGCTCTAATGCAACTTTGCAAGACACAGTGATGGATTACCTTTACCGACCGAATTAGACGTCTGGGGAGTTGTTTTCTATGTTGTTTGGAATTGGATGGGAGTGAATGAGCCCAAACTGATTTAAAAAAATATCTTTAATCGTGCATAATGCATAAAACTCTCACAGTTAAATGTAATTCCAGCTTTCCATTGACCTAGCAGGAGGAACGTTAGCTATAGCAGCAGTAACGTCCTACACACAGAGTTGCTGGGTTCCAGTGCAAGGCACAGTTACTGGGTCTGCTGGTTTTGATGCTGCTCTTTTTGCCGGGCCATTTTTCATGGGGTGGAATAATTGAGCCTGTGATGGGACAGTAAGGTGATGGATAGACCCAGAGCCTGTCAGGTCTTTGGGTCCCATCTCACACGGGAGAAACACATCGCGGTTGAGCTTATCCCGTAAGCGACGAAGATCTACTTATCTTCAAATGATAAATTTTATGTTCATTCACTGCATTTTTGAAGGAGGATTACAGACACCTGTTTGAGAAAGTTAAATTCAAAGTAGTTTTTTCGTAATAGAATTTCGTAGGGAGAAATCTTAATGGATTAGCACAGGGCCCTTTGGGAGAGGCAACAACTGATACAGCAAAAGATTCCCAAGGAGTCGTGTACCAGGGCTACTCAGTACCCTGTAAGCCTGGGTGGAACTACCTTGCTCTTCCCATTACTCTAAATCTGTGTTGTACTAATTCAGATAGACAACATGCTTCTCCCACAGTTACAACTTTCATCCATCTGCTTTGTTAGCTGCTGGCCAAAGCTAGAGTGGTGATGAGAGAGAGAGAGAGAGAGAGCATTGATAAAGAGATCTCAGCTCGGTAATGGAAGACAATTTGGGGGAAAACCTTCCTCCTCTCTCTTGCTTTCTCTCTCCTCCTCTCTGCCCTCCCTTTTTGCCTCTCGTGCTCTGCCCTGAACAAAGGCAGGAAGCCACATAGTTCATTTTTTTTAAATACATTATTCAACTAATAATCCACAACATCTTCATATAAATAAATGTCTATTAGACAGTAGCTAGAACTGTAAGACAGGTGACAAATTACTGTGTTAGTACACCCTGTCTAGCCCTGTCTTGAAAGCCAGCATGAGATTCCAGCGAACAAATGTTCAAAAGTCAAAGTTGAATTCAATTGAATTCAAAGTTCAATTTACAAATGACAAAACAGAGAAAGAGAGATGAGAAAATGCAAAGTTGTCCAGAAGCAAAGAAACAAATTAAACAAATCGAGATAAGCAGCAAAGACACCATGTGATTTTTTTTTTATGTTAGTATAATCTTGTGGGAAATTTGGCAAGTCCAATTTGGCTGGTAAAGTGTTAAAAGTTGTGGCATTTGGCTTGTTGCCTCTGGCAAAACAGATAGTTTCCAGCCTTGATGTCTGTAGCTTAGGAAAAGAGAGAACTCAAACCTGCAATAAGTGATATCAGACCTTATAACTAATCCTGAAGCTAATGTGTGCTATGTCTAGCTAACTAGCTTGGCACCTCCTTCACTCTGTAAAAACAGCCCTCACCTCCTCCATTCCTGAAAAGTATCACATAATGGCGGACTCAATGAAGCCCAGGAGTAAACTTAAGCTAGTAAACTTGCTACCTACCTCTTCACTTGTCATTGTTTGTGGCGCACGGAACCTTCAGCAGGAAAAAGGCCTGGCAAAGCGAGACTGGTAACATCAGGGTATCCATTTCTGGACAGTATATGACCAAAAAATCACAATCATATACCAATATATTTCATCCTGTACTGTTTTCGCTAAAGTTTCTCATAAATTAACAATCCTCCATCTGTCTTTTTTAAAGTTTAATATCGCTTTTACCTTAACTTGTAATTGATTTTCTTCCAGTCCCTGCAAATGGATGATATTTTTGAGATTCAAAATTCGTATCCAATTCCAGACACTTACTTTTGTCTGTGTCGGTGTATTCATATACTCGATATTAACCCTTTATTAACCCTTCCTGTACCTTCACAATGTTACAGATACTTGTAAGAAGTGCAGGCTATGTACTCAAAGCTCTTATTTTTCCATTTATCAGCCAATACCGATTCTCTACATGAAGTAACTGTCGCCCAAAGTGGGATTTAAGGCTTCCCGCTTCTTGTTCGTGACTACGTTTGTAACTTAGTGTTTTATATGCTTAAATGTGTATAGGTATTTATGAAATTTGATACCTAGCTTCTGAAATGTGTATGAATTTACGTCACTTAGCTTTCGGTTGGGAACTCTGTATAAAAATGCCGGTAAACACCGGAAATTACGCGAGTGACCGAGTGGCCGGAATTGGATACAGTGTCCGGAATTGGATACAATTCCGTTAACTGTCGACACTTCTCCGGAGGTACGGTTAGCTTAGCTGTTAGCCTTTATGCACGGTGCTTTGCAATGTTTGTCCTTGGCTGGGCTCTGTAGTACAGTGGAGGGAGGGAGGGAGAAGTGGCTTTGCTGTTAGTGTACTTATAAATTTAAATGGTCAGAAAATTTTGCTTATTGCAGCTTTAAAGTAGTGGACCCTTTCCACAGCACCCATTTTGATGTGTCATAGTAGAGTGAACACAGGTGCAACTGATAACATTAATGATGGTGCCATTCCACGTAGTTGTTCCAGTGCCAGGTCCTGGTATTGTGCAAGCTGGCTAATGGGAATGTCTGTGGCAAACCTAAATGGAATAGAACCATCGTTAATGTTATTAACTATCCGTTTTGCTACTCCCTACTATTTGCTGTTCTAAACACCTGGTGTCTGGTTGGTCTTTCCTTTGTTTTGAATAAATAGAAGGTAGTGGTGGGCAGTTTGATTCTTTCGGTTGTATCAGTATATTTGAATCAGGACATCTAAATGAATCAAACCTTCAAGCTTTTCGACTTTTTTCATAGATCCTCAAGCCTTCTGACTTATGCAGTACATTCAGTAGTCCAGTAGAGGGCTCACATGCTCGCTCAGTCACTATTACAGTGACAGAGTGGTTACTCATTGATAGCTTACTAAAATACTGTCAAATAATATTCAGAAATAATATCAAAATTTGTATATTGTAGTACCATAAGCATGGATAATGGATTTTAAACTGGACTCACATTAGCTGTTAATTTTACTGCTTAATGTAAAAATATTACATGAATGAAGCTGTTAGATTAATTAATTAATTAATTATGTGAATTTGTGGACTCTTATTTTCCATTATTCGATGTTTGCCTGAAATATACAAACGTCTGTATGTACCATTGGTGACTCGGTACATGTTGAAGTCCAAAATGATTCGTTCAGAGTGATTCATTTGGTGAGCTTTGTGCAAAAAGATCTTTATTCCTCTGTTCAATCCATTCAAATGATGATTGGGATCTATTGCTGAATCTTTTCACCAACATGTTAAATGTCAGTTTTCAGGCCCTTTCAGGTTTTTGTGGCCTCATTCAAATGAATGGGAAGTAAAAATCCTAACACTACAAACTCGTCCAACTGCATCCAATCTTGGTAATTAGTTTATATTCATGTTTTCATGGTGGTCAAGTGCCAAATAACGCCCATGTTAAAACTAAGTGGAGTATTGCTTTAAGGTTGTTGCGCACCCATGGAAATTATAACATTTTCTGTGGATAAAGTATTAGCAGTAGAAGTACGACCCAGCAAACACAATTTGCCCCAGGATAGGGATAAGTTGAGCCCTACGGGGTAAAACGTGGCACTCTTCCATACTCCAAAGGTTATGTAACTTAAACCCTTTCTGTCCTTCTCAGTCTTTTCACCATGGTCCGACAATCTGTCTGTCTATTCTGTCTCTTCTAAGAATCACATTCAGAACTGATGTTTAGTTCCAAATAACATTGTGATAATTTCTCTTATTTTCAAAAGGATAACAATGTGCAACTTGGCTCTACACAACTAGAGAGAGAGAGAGAGAGAGAGAGAGAGAGAGAGAGAGAGAGAGAGAGCGAGAGAGAGAGAGAGATTCTGTCTTATCTTCTGTTGCCTTGCCACTGATCGAATCAGCTTTCCTTTTCACTCTTTCCTGGCTGTTCCTCTAATGGGACTGAATCCCTGCTTGTTTTGTGTTTGTTAGTAGTCCCATGACATATTAATATCCGCTCCATAATAATATTCGAAAATACCACTTGACCACATATATGTACTTAACTACATTTTAATAGTGTGACTGCGGCAGATGTAATTAGATTCGAGTAAGCTGAGCCATTGACTCAACTTGCCCCAGGGCTCGTAGCACATTTTACCCCGCAACCACCATTTTGACAAAACTAATTCACACAGCAACTCGGGCCCACAGTTGTTAGGTTCATATGTTAGGCTCATATTGTACCTTTTATAGCCTTAAACTATTAAGCCTCAAACATATCTACTTCCTTTTAGAAAGAAGAATCATGACATTTTGATCATGATGAAACCATCTGACAGTGAAAATCTCTTTTTTTTTTTCTTTTTTTTTTTTTTACTACTTTCTCCATGTGATCTCCTCCATCACAGAGTCAGGGAAATTACTCATTTTTTCCTAAATCTGTGATCACATGATACATTTTGTGTTTGGTTGTCTGGATACATCTTCCCCACAGGCTCAACTTACCCCGTTCTCATAGACGCAATGAATTATGGTCACTGTAGTTCACTAATGTGCTTTTGGTGGTTGACAGCATTAAACCAGTGACTGTGGTTTCATACAATGTTTTTCTGAATGTTTTTCCTTACCTACAGTATACTTTTGCAGTGTTGTTAGATCCAAACTGAAAAATGGACTCTGGTGCCCAGAAAATCACCCTGGATACTGTGCCAATCACATGTTTTATACTCTGATAAACGAGTGTGAAATGTCCTTGGCCCTTGTTAATCATGAGCTCTGCCCAAAAGGCTTTAGCCCACTTCGGCTGCTAAGACTCTTGCCACTTCTTTTCCTCCGCCAAGGCCTTTCCCATGGTGCTCGGTTTCGTTTGCCTGCAGCCAAACTTAAGAGCTTTACGTGGAGGATTTTGGGCCTGGCTGTCCCGCATCTCCTGGGAAAAGAGAGGAAGACTTTAATTCTCTCTCACTCTACCTCTTACTCTCTCTCTTCCCTCCTGTGTGCTCCTGTACTTCTATCTCTGTGAAGACCAAATGTCCTCACAAAGATACAAAGATGAGTGTGGAAATTTTGGCCAGCCCTCACTTCTACAAGTGGGTAGTTTAGGATGAGGACTTGCATTTAGAGGTCAAATTAGAGATAGGATTAGATTTAGATTAAGGTAAGGGTTAAAGTTTGTTTTGTTAATCTCTATCACCGATTGATGTAACCCAATAGTGATTCAACCTATAGTCAGTTCATGAAAGCTTTTACATTTGCTGTTCCAAACACCCAATGTTGGGTAGGTCTTTCCCAGGAAAAATCCTTTGACACCTAGGAAGTGATGCGTTATAAAGTTCTGGTTTATTTTGAATAAACAAAAGAACAACTGGATAGTTAGCATGAGCAGCGATAGCCACCATGGCTGAACGGACAAAGAAAACCACTTACCACTTGTAGGTTAGTTTGGGGTTAGGATTTGGGTTTAAGGTTAGGATTAATTTTGGTAGAATATAGCCTATCCCATGACTCTTCCCTCATTTGTAAAGCTGAATGTAGAGTTTACCGGAAAGGCATGAGCCATTCCATGTTAAGCTGCACCTCTGTTCTAGGGTTTGGCATTTTGAGGATCTTCATGTGGAGTAGACCAGTGCGTGAGATGGCACTATTTACTAGGTAAAGAACCAGGTACTCGCCAATGGTCTCAACATAGCTTTTGTTAGCACCCCAAGGTATCCAGCTACTTCCAGCTATCCTGGAGAAAGGCCATCCATCTAGATATTGGGTGTTGGGTCCCACGTGAATCACCAAAGGATCTGTCAAAGATTGGGCCTTGGTGTAGATCCGGTCACATATCTTCAAATAGACCATGGATGGCAATCTCGGAACCCATCGTCTATCGGTCTGACGACGATAGACGATGTAAAATTACTGAAACCCAAGACTTCCTCTTCTGTGCGCCGGTCATTGTTTACAGTCCGATTAGCAACTTGACACGCGAGAATGGAACGTTTCTCCACACAATACACAAACATTGATACTTTTTGTAGATGTTTTAGGTCCATACGACATTTGGGCTAATCTCTATAAACAGATATCTGCATATGAGACGTCGTCTCTCGACTCCGACTCCATTCTCGCGTCTCAAGTTGCTCATCGGACTGTAAACAATGACCGGTGCACGGAAGAGGAAGTCTTGGCCAGGATGTCCGCTGGCTACACCGGAAACCCCGAAATATTGGCCGTCGCCCCTAGAGTCTAATTGTCGTCAGACGGATAGACGATGGCTTCTGAGATTGCTTGGATGGTACCAAGGGTGGTACTTAGAGGTCCAACAACTTGTTCTCCCAATGGGCCCCAGGGGAGGGTGCCAACAGCAGGGTTCCAGTTAAGGTGGCATGTTTACAGGCCACCAGGGTTGGTGTTACTCAGTAGTAGAGTCTTTTTCCAGTAGAGGCCTTCAGTCTTAGGCTGTAGATCACTGATTCAGAAGCTTCAGTACCATTTCAGCTAGACTAGGCCTTCTTCGGACAGTTTTGGAGGTGGATAATAAATGTTTGGTGGTTGTGTCACTGGTTGTATTTCTTCTGTCCTGGTGTTCAGGGATGATCTATATCTCCAAACCTTTTCTAATTAATTAATAATTCATCTTATTAATATGAACTCTGTATCTTACAGCATTAAAGAGTTATAGTAGTTTCAAGAAAATCATTTCTCCTCATTAATATGCAAATGTATGCAGCAAGGTGCTCCATAATCTAATCAGGTCACCAACTCTAGGGGGAACCTGTGGTGTAAGTATGACATTCCTATCATATGTGTTTCTTGAGTTATTGTGTTCACAAGAATGTGGTTACACACAGGCCGACAGATGCCACCATGACAATATAATCTCCCACGTATCATTTATTATGAAAATACATAAAACATGAACAGATCCAGTGTGTGGTGATATTGGCCTATATATGAAAATAAAGAGACTTAGTGCACAGTCTGCAATTCCTACAGCCATTTGTCACATTGTGAAGGTACAGGAAGCTGACACGAATCGCAAAAAAAACAAAACATGCGCTATCATGCATTTGCAGACATTGAGGAAAAAATAACTAAGATAGGATAAAAATTATATTCAGCTTAAAAAAAGGACAGATCATGATTCATTCACCAGAAAGCTAGATGAAAACAGTGAATTGTATTCATTATTTATTTCTGTCCAGATTAAATATTTAAATGCTTGTAGTTGAAATACTTTGTGGGTATCCCAAACTAAATAAATGCACACCTAAACATCAGACTGCTTCGCCAGCTCTAGCTTGTGAGAAGGATATTTTTCCAACAGAATATATGATGTTCTTCATTTCAAAAGGAGATCAAGTTCACTATTTGATGCCAAGTACATGCAGCTGATTGGAGAGGGCTGTGGTTGCATTCAAACTGAATAAATGTGGCACTTAGGAACAGCACACTGCTTTGCCAGTCCTGTCATCCAGAGAGTAGGAATTAATTAGTTTAATCAGCTGCTGTAGTGTTTGGTTGGAACGAAAACCTGCCGAGCCCTTGGTCACGATGGCACATGGTTGCCCATCCCTGGTGATGAGATGATGATAAAGTGGATAGAGGACTTACACGGGCACACAAGCACCTGCTAGTGTCTGTGAGCATCCGCTTTATGTCTGTACATATGAGTCAAATAGTAGGGTGAAATGAGAGAAATCTAACGGAAATGGCGTTCAGATTTGAGGAGGAGAATTCCACCCTTGAGGGAGTCAGTGAAGTATATCAAATAATAAGAAAAAAGCCATTATGTTTCTTCAAATGGATTCATATTGTGGATGGCCACAAGATCAAAATGCCCATTCTGTTTGCAACATAGGACTTTGATTTCACTGACTAGTCGTTTCATTTACTACACATTATTGAAACGTGATTGTTATTCTGTAGCAATCTGTCACCCCCACCGAGTCAGGTGCGGGAGCTAGCGAGACAAAAGCCTGGTGTAGCAGCTGGATTTCTTTCAAACCTCCGCAACCTATACATCAAAATGAAGCTTAGAACCTGTAGTTTTTAGCTGTATGTGTTAATTTCCTCCATTTAAAAAAAAAAGTCGAAATAGTGAAAAAAAAACGTTTTACCTTGTATTTCAGTCAATATTCATCCGTTTAAGATGTAACATGCTGTATGTATCAGCCATAGGTTTCATGGAATCTAGTTAAAAATAAAAAAAAAAAAGAGAGAGAGGGAGATGAAAAGTACAGTATGAGGATGTGGAAATATATTTAATGCCAATATTAAATCAATTTGATGGTTTGAAGGCACAAAAATTGCATTGCCAATGAATATTAGCTTAGAAAATACGACATTTGCCCGATTTCACGTGACTTCCGGTATAAACCACGCCCACTTCTGGTCTTCTATCCGAATACAGATACAGAGACAGATCATTTTGTTGGTTGGTTTTCATTCCAATCAAACCCTGCTGCAGCTCATTATACTGATTAGTTCCTCCTGTCTGGTTGAAGGAGTTACTCAGTGAAATCAGCTGCTGTAGTGATGGGTTGGAATGAAAACTTGCAGACTGTCAGCCCTCCATGGACCAATCCCTGGTCTAGTGTGCAAATGCCAGACAGCACTGAGAGTCTGAGGTACACTGCCGTGCTTGCCTATCCACAGCCATCTATCACACAACCCAACACACACACACTTGTGTTATTATTGTGGTCGGCTTTATAATGCAGCCACCCTGCCGCTCACCATAGACTGATCAATCGCAGCTTGCCACTGTTCCGTTCGGCTCCAAGGCTGCCAGCCTCGCCGTCTAAAAAGTGAACTTTTTAAAATTGTGTTTACGAAGCAGAAAGGGGGATCTAGGGTAACATTATCATTCTGTTTTGTCTGTTGCACCGAAGTTGTTATGCTTAAATGTCAGAGCATGCTGAAATGAATGACTCTGTCCTGGCTGTGCAGTAATAAAAGGAACCTGAACTAGACACTGTACATAGTCAGGAAGTAAATTACTGAAACCTTAGACCATTGACTTTTAGTATTTTAGTCTTTTTTCCACTGAACTCCCATACTGTTCCAGAGATGCTGTTCCGCAGCTGGCCTTGCACTTATACCTTTCTGTACCAATGCATAACCAAGTTTCTACTTTTTCCCTTAAAAGATTGTTTTCATATAAAATTTAATATTAATCAGTTTGACACTACTTATGATGCATACTAAGAATTACCGTCATTAAGGTTTATGTCACCCTAAAAAGGTAGGTAAAGTTTAATTCTGTCAATAAAAGGGTGGGTAAAATTAGCAAAAATGAGAAGCAAAATCTATCTATCTATCTATCTATCTATCTATCTAGGTTTCCTGTATACAATGTAGTATTGATCAATTCTGCAATAACTATATAATCAATCAAACTGTATCGTATCAGATGATGACTGGGTCATATCCAATTTTTTATATTGGCCCCATGTATGGGTCTAGCCCTAATACATTATGCATTTTGTTTCACCTCTGATTCCTAAAATAGCTTTAGATTTTATTTGTATTTCCTCTTATGTCCCCTGTTCTTATTTGATGAAACATAAGCACAAGAGCAAACACAGCTCACTCATAACTAACATAACACCTAGAACACTTAAATAAACACCTTGCTCACAACACTGCAGTTTCTAATACCGTTATCTAAGACCATTATCTAATACTAATGAAAGAATTTAATTCGCCAGGAATTGATCAATGATGGCTTTCATAGACCAATTGTTCATTGTTATGAAGTGAAAGGGGTGTGAAAGGGTTATCAGACACTAAGCTTTTCATTTGTGTCTTTTCAAAAATAAATGTCATTTATTTTTAATTGGATGAGGCAGAGAAAGTTGGTTGTTTGAATTATAGATTATAGCTGTTGTTGGACAATGTGTACACACACGCGCACACGCACACACACACACGCACACACACACACACACACACACACACTCCTATGACAGGCAGATTTATCCAAAAGTACATTTGGTGGAGTAAAACAAGGCATGAAACGTCAAGGTTAGAATCAAGTTCAAATCAGGTGAGTAAGGTTTTAGATACATATCCCATAGTGCACACACACATACACACACACACTTTAATGATTCTATTTTATTACGTCATTAAAGAGAAAGCAAAGAACCACTCCTATCCAACACCGCACCACCCGATTCTATTGCAAAAGTAACTACTACTGACAAATATATAGGAATGTTAATTAATATGTTACTTAGAATTTAATACTCATGCCATCACATTGGAAATCTAAATAACAAACATGCAGAATAAGCATGTAAACATGGCGGAAAACAAGCTTGAGATACTGTTAATTAACTACTGAGGTGGTGTAAATTATTCCACTATTTGCCAACAATTCAAAACACAATATAGCAAGCATATTGACTATTACCTCCAGTTTACTACGTCATGGCTAAGGACAGTGGTGATTCAAAAAGTTACAAATTTTGTCTTGGAGGTGGAAGGTATGCAGCCTGGGAGTATCCGTCCAGCAGGGAAAAGAAAAAGTATATGGACAAAACAACAAAGCATTAACTCTTGCTTGAATTAATTATTAATAAAAACAGAGCAGTCATCAGCAAACATGTATTCCTTATTGACTGTTTATTCCCTGTAGATTTGGAGCTGTGCAGAGGACATCATACCCTTACTCTCCATATGCTTGTCAATAGTTTCTCAAACTCACTTAACTCAAACTAGTCATTTGTGTTACTACTTGTAACTATTATTTGTGGTTGTAAGAATAAGGACATTACCTGTTATCAGTCAAACTGCCCTCACTGGTAGTAGGCTACCTTGAGCCCGCTGAGTCAGTCTTAATATAAAAAAAACAGTTAAAACTAAAAAAAAAAAGATGGATATTCATTTTCACATATTATTTAGCCAGAATATGACAATGGGAGTTAGCAACAATGTCAAACAACTTCCGCCTAAACAAGCTTCCTCCATATTCAGCGAAAGTCAGACAAACCTTAGATAAAATACATATTTCATGTATTTATTTATTGGTTTCAATTCCACTTTTTTTTTTCTGTCCTGCCACCATGGTACATGGTATGCAGGACATTATGTCATCATGGTGGTGTCTGTCTCTCTGTCTGTGTGTAGACATATTCTTGGGAGCACAGTAAGGCCCCGTGTCCACCAAAGACCTGTGAAAAAAGTGCTGGCGCTGTTCTTTCATTATTACCTCCGCCAAGGAGGTTATGTTTTCAATGCCGTTTGTTTGTTTGTTTGCTTGTCTGTTAGCAGGATTAGGGACTACTGGCCCAATTTTCATGAAACTTGGTGGAAGGGTGTAGCATGGGCCAAGGAAGAACCCATTAAATTTTGGAGTGGATCCGGATCCGACTCACAAACAAGCAATAATAGCACAAACCTTGGTGGAGGTGCCCTTCTAGTTTCCAATGGAAAAATTGCGCTTTCAGCGCCTACGACCCAAAACGGTTACCTCACCTCTTTTTAGCGCCTAGGGCCGTGAGCACTGCACCTGTTCTCAAGTTGAAACAATTGCAACTTTTCTGAAGTGCACCGCTCATCAATGTCACTTCAGAGTTCTACCAACCAATGAGGATGAAGCAGGGGGGGGACCAAGAGCCTTTTGTAGCTAATGTTAGCTAGGCTAACGTTTAGCATAGCAACAACACCCGGAGACGTCTTCTCATCTCCCCGCTCCAGCGTTCACCTGATGCAGGCAAAGCGCTCAGCACCAGCGCTTCAAAACAGGTCGGCTGGTGGACACGGCCCCTAACTCAGGAACAATACATGAAAGGAACTTCATACTTACACCACATGCACCTTAAAGCATACATTTGCATATTAATGAGTTTTCTCTAAACTACTATAACTCCTTAACACTTTAAGATATGGAGTTCATAATAATATCACCTATGTGTTATGCGAAGACAAGTATGTTGACATAGAGATATTTTCTAATACCCATGCTTCCATCTCCTTCCCTGTCTTCCGGGTAGCGTTTACACCCGGGGTATGATATAAATCAAATTTAAAAATCAAAATAAAATATAAACCATCAAATTATCACTTTTGGAGAGACCGGAGGACTGAAACCTGTCAGTTCTGCCATACTGTAATCAAGACCAAATCTGCTATTTTGCTATCGATTCAAAACCGGAATTCCAGATAATGTGGAAAACTGGACAGTTGTGCAGTGATAAAATACAATCAGTTGCCTACTAGCAAACATATTATGAGATATAATAATAACTGTAGTAAGCTATTGGAAATATCCTCATACTCTTACAGTTAATTAGAATAACGCCTTGGGGTTCTTCTGGGAGCCCCGGCTGACTCAACCTGTTCACCAGAATGTTGTAGGTGAGAGTTGCAGCATCAGCACAGATGTTCCACCACCCTTCCCCCAGCACCAGTTCTCCACCAGGGAGCAAACTCTTTTCTGGCAACAATGCTGATCTACCAAGAAGTCTTCCAGAGCTGGGTCAGTGACTGAAACAGGCAAGAGGCAAGAAAAAAAGGCCTTTTGGGCTGAAATTGCACAGACAGACGGTCCAGTTCCACCAAGTCTTTCATCAGCATAAGGTGGCTAGAAAGTGGAGCACTCTGGATGGTGGAGGATGGATATAAGAAAGTGATGGATATTAATAATTCAACATGGAGAGGCACTATAAAATTAAAATTTCACACCGAGATGAGCTAATTAATTGGGGGTAATCATGACATCCACTTTCCTATATTAGCAACTGCAAAGGGTGTTGTGGTTAGGTAAGGAAGGCCAAGCCTAACCCAGACTGCTGAACACGGGTATTCGGCATGTCCTCATGTCGTTTCTACATCCACAGCAGCCAGAAAGAGGAAGGGAAAAGGAGAAGAGAGTGAGCATTTGCTATTTCTTAAAGAGGCATGCTCCAGAGACTTCCGCCAGGAGTTTACCGGTATCCACCGTTGTTTTTAGCTGCGACCAGCAGCTATAGAGCTCGCTCTGTCAGTCGGTCGGTTGGTTGGTTGGACCACAAAAATTTCCCCACCCTTTGGCGGCCTATAGCCGCACAGTACGTGGTCACAGCTATGGCGAATTCACGCTTGCTTCCTTTGTTTTTTTCCCCGGCTTGTATTTGGGGCCGGCCTTTATTTGGTTGTGTCGACCACAGCCCCGGCCATTATTGGAGACCCGGCTTTCAATTGACTACCGGCCACTATTAGAGGAAATACGGTACTCATGGATCGATGGATGTGTAGGTGGAGAGTAATATTTTATTTGTTTGAAGGCTTTAGAGGGTTTTTTTTTACATTTTCCAAATTAAAGGTCGGTTGTTAATGTGTTAAAGTGCCTTTTTGAAAGAGAGTCACAGCTAGTCCACAGATATTTATGTTGCATGTTAAGTTTGTACAAAAGGCTACAATACTATTAGTACCAGGAGAAATTATTTCACTGTTTCACGTTTTGAAATGTTGTTAAACTTTATTGTTGAACTTCGAAATTTTGTAAAGTTGGTTACATTTGTGTGGGTTGAAGTGAGTGTTGACTACATTGAGTTAAGTTAGGTGTTTAAATTTTAAAAATGTACTGTCATCCAACTGACAACCCACCAGTTCAGTCAGAGACACTTACGTCAAAGGAGTTTGGACCATTTATAGCAGTGATTCTCAATCTTTTTCATATCAAGGACCCTAATTTAGTCCACATTAGAGCCACAGACCCCCATTTGATGAGATTTATTCACTGAAACCCAAATCTGATGATTTTGACCAGAATTCCATGACTATCTGTATTGTAGGTAGAGAGATAACAGTGAAACTATGATCAAAACAGTCATTATTCTACATTCTCTAATTGTGTTAACTTCTTGTAAATGAAATAATGAAGTTTAACAATTCAGCAATTTTCTGGGGACCCCTTGGAACCCCGTCAAGGACCCCTGGTGGTCCCCGGACCCCATGTTGAGAACCACTGATTTATAGCACAAATGGTTATACAGTTGCATTTGGTGGAAAAGGCTCTGCTCTCGAGGATGCTTCCCCAAATGAAAGCAGCATGCGAGAGTTTCTGCGGGGAGTGCAATAAACCCCCCAAGGCATAGTAGACAAATATCATTTAATAATATGAAAACCAACATAAAACCAGACATAATTCGGAGATAGCTTGCATAAGAATCCTGTGTACAGATGATAGCAGGAGGAGGTTGGGGTGGTGGAAGGAGTTTGCATCGACTTGGGTCAACAGCAGCAGTGGCATGAATGATCAGCAGTGTGAGCTGTCAGATTATAAAGACCCCGCCTCATTGACTTGATTGAATGTGATTGGTGGAGAGAGTCAGCTGAGAGCCAATCAGCTGATAGCGTGCACGACTTCAGTGTTCTGCCTGAACTAACGCGATGCTCCATTACACTGAAAACGTATATCTTTTTCTTTTTCAAATAAATTTCTTTGTTCTACACATCTTTGTTATTGCTATTTACAATATACCATAATATAAGTAAACAATGTTTCTCTGAGATATGATGCAATAAACTTGAGAAGTAAGGTGTACACAAGTTTATATAGCATGATACATCTGCCAAGATGTATAGTGCTATATACAAGGTATCATAACTTAGGGCACAGAAAGAGACACAATGCATTCTAACCACCATGGGTCTCCCTCATGGTGTGCAAACAGGATACACTGTACCTGTTAAAGGACAGGTTTGGCAATTCTGGACCTATATATAATTTGTCTCTCACATACCTGTAGTACTTGGACCCGCAGAGAATATTTACTCCAGAGTCAGCTGTTGGTTGAAACAGTGAGGCTCTGTTGCTAGGCATCTTGCTGCTAACAAGCAGTCCAAATGGGGTTTTTCAAAATACCTCCTTAAAAGCAAGTCTGTGAAAACAATATGGTGACTGTGGATAGTCTTCTACCAAACTCTACAATCTGACATGACCGTCGGCAAAACTACATCACTCCACCAGTAACACACTTTCACCCCACAGCAGTCTGTGCTGCGGCAGAGGAAATAGCTCTGTGATTTCCTGATTAGTGAAACTGTGAGTAATGGCGGAATTGTGTCATGTGTACTCTCAACTCCCCTGTGGAGCCTACAAATTGCTTTTTTGGAGATATTTTTACAAACCTTGTTTGGACTCTTTGTTAGCAGCAAGAGGCCTAGCATTGCTGTTTCTACCGCCTCAGGAATCAATATTCTCTGCAGGTCCAAGTACTACAGGTATGTAAGAGAAGAATTATATATAGGTCCAAAATCGCCAAACTTATCCTTTAAGGGAGAAAGTCTGGCAAGTCAGGTCCCTCTTTCCATCTCAGCCTTTAACAGAAGGAGAGAGAGAGGGAGGGAGAGAAGGATCTTGAGAGACAAGAGGGTCCTATGAAGGTATCTTGTGTTTTGAGGACCCTCCAGTGCTGGACAATCCTTCCGTCTCCCAGGACGGAAAGATCCTCAAACACTGAAGGGTTCCTGGACAATGGTTCACAATGCTTCACTTGCTCTCTCCTTCCCTGCCTTTGTGTTATACTAGTGCAGTGCCTGTTCAAAACATGCTTGTTCGGAACAGGTGGATTGCTTGGCCTCCGGTATCGGTATTGCAGCTTTCTCGAGAACCGCTCATCCAAACAACTTCACACCCGACACTGCGCTTCCAGTCGCTTGCTTTGAGCCCCGCTTCTGCACAGAGCGCTGTTCGCTTGTTTATTCAAAGTTTATTAATATTGAACGTGTCCAATCCGACGCTGCACGTCCTTGGGTCCCCAGCAATACACCCACCAAGTGTGAAGTAGATCGGACGAACGGTTCTCGAGATATGCAAAGGACACACATACAGACAGAGGTTCCTTGCTTTATAGTATGATTACAATATCCCATAGCAAGCAAGTCTTGGTTTGTTTTCTTTTCAAAAACAAAATGCTTATTTAAACTTGAGCAGAATGGATGCATTGCTACTCATTTTAAGTGAAAAAAAAGAAGGACCGAGGTAAATGAAACATGACAAAAATGTGACACTGGACACTAACCACCAAGAAACCTAACAAAATTAATTACATAACATCATCCCCCTAGATTTCATTGTAGTACAGCTGAAGAGAATATCAAACTTATATTGATATTGCAATCTGAAAGAACACAATATCTTCATCACATAGGCAAGACTATTAGTGTATTTGGGGTTGCCCTAACCTCTGTCATCTGCTCATCACTCCCATCTTCGCACATGTTGGGAAGAACACAACAAGCAATACAATTCTGCCAGTCAACAAATAACACTGAGGCCTTCAGCATTCTGAATTCAAGTTCTTTTCCCTGAGGGACCAGTGGAAATGTCTACAAACCTCCACTGATCATCAACTATTCCCTGCAGGAGCAAAATGTAAAAGGATTTCCTGTTGAGAGTCCCCTCCCCTGGCGGGCGGCCTTTGAATCTGAATATGGCAACTGTCTACGGCTATGCTATTTATTCTGCAAACCCGCCTGAACACTCTGGAGGTGGTGTGCTTTTTTTCACTCAATTGGCCAGGTGATGAATGAAGAGGCAAGTTACATCCAGCATCTCCATGATGGCCTTATGGGCAGCACCTTGTGAGACATATCATTTTTCTGAAAGAGTTTTGGTTTGCAAGGTACCATAAAAATGTAATCACCTTCTTCAGTAGTGGAATGTTATCCGAACCTCCATGGGTATGTTTACCAGAGAGTCCCTGCTGGTGGAGCCTCTGGCAGAACAATCTCGGAACCCATCGTCTATCAGTCTGACGACGATCAGACTCTGGGGCGACGGCCAATATTTCGGGGTTTCCGGTGTAGCCAGCGGACATCCGGGCCAAGACTTCCTCTTCTGTGCGCCGGTCATTGTTTACAGTCCGATTAGCAACTTGAGACGCGAGAATGGAGTCGGAGTTGAGAGACGACGCTTCATATGCATGCATTTGTAGGTGTTTTAGGTCCAGACGACATTTCGGCTAATCTCTACAAACAGATATCTGCATATGAGACTTTGTCTCTCAACTCCAACTCCATGTTACCTAATGTTACCTACCATTACATAGTAATTGATTCGCTTTCTCCCCTTCTTATTCTCATGAAGAAACTAGTAGCATTGTAGCAAGTGCTTTTCAAGCTTGCCACTAGGTGGAACTTCTATATGTTGATTTGTCTGTAAGGAGGAACTTTTTGGGGGACAATGGCCATAGACTTCCATTCATTTTGGATCCTCATTCACTTTCATTCACTTATATCTGTGACAGCTACCTCTACCTCTAATTTAGCATATTTCAGGTCCAAATCTTCAAAATAGACAGAGTGTTGTGTGTCTAGACTTTGAGACCGGTTGTTGCCATTGTTGCTGGTTGCTTGGCTATCATGTCTCTCATATGTTGTGTCATTAGTTTCCCCACTTATAAAGAGAGACATGCCTAGCGGCTGTTAGGAAAGATCAGTGGCTACCCAGTAAAACTTGTTGCAGCAAGCATTTTGTCTCAGGTAAGAGTGTCAGTTTCAGCTTTTCCAGTTTAAAATGTACCTTTTTATAACAATACAGGGAGCAAATGATATGTTTTGCATGACATTCTAGGCATGATTAATGGATGATTTCCTCAGTCAACTATAAATAGTGCTCTGATTAACATATCAGTCTGGTTGGCTGAGCTACTTGCTTTTATACTTAGAAACACAGAAAAGTGGAGCAGAGCTGACAATGAGCTCCCTAAGAGTAGTGTAAGTTCAACATGAAAATAGGTCTGAATGAAATAATATATTCCTCCCTCTCTCTCTCTCTCTCTGTTTTCTTGCTGTCTGCTTTCTTTCTTTCTTTCTTTCTTTCTTTCTTTCTTTCTTTCTTTCTTTCCAAAAGGAATTAGTCTTTTGACACTAGCGCCATCTGTCAGGGTTGACGAGTGTGTATGTCCTTTGTGATATGGCACTTGGTTTGTCTGTGTGTGTGTGTGTGTGTGTGGGTGTGTGTGTGTGTGTGTGTGTGTGTGAAAAAGCAAGAAAGCGTTTGTTAGTGGTTTTTGAGACTAAAATCATGTACAGGCAAAAAAGCAGGTTGCCTTGGATCTTTTTGATTTATGTCGTGTTATGTGATGTTGTCATCAACTTAGCCTAGATGGGAATCATTGGAAATTGTGAATGTACAGTTGATAAACTTGGGTTTGATACTTTAAGCTGTTATATTGGACAGCTTCACAGACAAAACAGGCAAGCTTGAAACTAGTACTAAGCAGCCAAATCCACTTAGTACAATTGAAAAGAGGGGAGCGCATAACAATAACAATACCAAGAACTTTGAATCTGATACTCACAATATTTGATGTTCAAAGTCAAAGTCCAGGGAAAGATCAAAGGAGTCATGAATGACTGCACGTACTTCTCGTTAGCACCGGGTGAAGAGTACAGGTGTGATGGATGTTAGCCAGCTTCTCATCTACACAAGAGCCATTGACGGCTCTATTGAAGTGCATGAGGAGCTGGTGAAAGTGGTGCCTCTGCATGGCACTGCAAAGGGCGAGGATGTTTTCAGCACACTTAAAAGTGTCGTAAGCTTGGGCTTTGATAAGCTTCCTGCTGTACTGACGGCACTGGATTCACTGTGTTCCTCCAACAGATACTGCACCGCAATAGATAAGTATACCATGAGTTAATTGGTGGTATGGGTTTGGAAATTCTATGCAAGAATTTTAGAATACTCATAATAATAATAAACTTTATTTATAGAGCACTTTTCATACAAACGATGCAGTTCAAAGTGTTTTACATTAAAAAAATGCTTGATATTAAAAGAAATACAAATTGAAAACATACAAATTAAAACAAGGGCAAATGGAAAGGAGTAGCAATAAATAGATCAGTAGATGGTAAAAGGGACAGTAAAAACAGAAACTGGTAAAAAACGATATAATATGTAAAAAAAAAAAAAAAAAAAGTAAAAATAGAATGAATTCAATTAAAAGCCAAGTTAAATAAATAGGTTGTTGTTTAAAAATGTTCACTGAGTTCAAATCTCTTATGGCTTTAGGTATGGTATTCCATAATTTTGGAGCATAGTTGAAAAAGGCTGCTGCCTATTTTCATATGTGTAGTATTGTTTATGTTTAAAAACCCAGCAGCAGAAGATCTAAGAGCTCGTGAAGGATTATAAAACAACAAGAGAATCTGCAATGTAGGTCGGTCCTAAACCATTTAGAGCTTTGTAGACAAGCAATAGGACCTTAAAACTTATTCTAAAAGATACTGGGAGCCAATGGAGTGTAGTTAAAACCAGGGTAATATGCTCTCTCTTCCTTGTTAATAACACTGATCATATTTTGTTTTGACCTCGCAGCCTCTGTGCTGAGATTCTTCGTTTGAGCCATGTTGTGGATTCGGTAACCAAGGTTACCAGTCTCATCTGAGTGGGAAACAGGTCACGCAAAGTTTGTGGCTTTTCTGGAAGAGGTGAAAGCTGCTTATGGTGATTTTTTTCAGACGCATACAGAGATCAGATGGAAGTGCCTGGAGAGGTTTATTGCACTACACACCAAAATCCCTGTGTTCGTGGAAGTGGGGCGTCCTTATGGCTCAGTTTGGGCTTTCACATTCACATTAGAGCCACGGATGCCCATTTGATGAGATTTTGTCTCTCAAACCCAAATCTGAGAATATTTTTTGCTAGATATGATTCTGTCCAGAATTCCATGAGATAACAGTTATCAAAACAGCCATTGTTCTACATTCTCTTGTTGTGTTAACTTCTTGTAAATGAAATAATGGTGACGCTGAACAATTCATCAGTTTGCTCTGGATCCCCTGGAACTCCCTTCAAGGACCCCTCACGGTCCTCGGACCCCACGTTGAGAACCACTGGTCTAGGGCACATACCCTGTAGGCCTAATCGTGACATCTTGGTTTTGAATCAGGCCCAGGACCTTTGTCCCACGTCATCCGCATAACTCTCCTGTCACTCTTTACTGTAAACTATCATCTTTAAAAAAAGATGTGATATAATCTCGCATCTTAATCGCCTAAATCTGCGGGTGCAAGAAAGAGGCCAAACTCACTTTTCATCCAACCACCTTAATTTATCTGTGAAGCGATGCACAAACATGTCCGCAAATGTGAGAACCGACATAGAAACACTGCAGCAGCCATAACTAATATGCATGAGATAATCAGTGGTGGAAGAAGTACTGAGATCTTTTACTTAAGTAAAAGTAGCAATACAACAATGTAAAGATCCTCCATTACAAGTAAAAGTCCTGCATTTAAAATCTTACTTAAGTAAAAGTACATAAGTATTGGCAGCAAAATGTACTTAGAGTATCAAAGTAAACATACTCATTATGCAAACTGTCCCCATTTAGAGAGTTAAATTTTTCATAAATTATTGGAATATTAATACTGATTTATTGACATACATGTACATGTAAGCAGCATTTTAAAGTTGTCAACGTGAAGCTAATCTTATCAATTTAGCTATACTTTTGGGTAGTCTAATCTATAACAATGCTATTTTATAGTTATTTTATAAAGATGATCAAATGATTTAAATATAAAATATTGATCTGAAAAGTAACTAGTAACTATAGCTGTGAAATAAATGTAATGGAGTAAAAAGTACAATATTTCCCTCTAAAATGTAGTGGAGTATAAGTAGCATAAAATGGAAATACTCAAGTACTGTACTTAAGTACAATTTTGAGTAAATGTAAATAGTAAATAGTTACTTTCCACCACTGGAGATAATATATATGCATGTATATTCAACGTCATAAGCGTTGTAATGGGTGGGCATGTGGAAGTGCACCACTAAAATGAATATTCAGTGTTGTACTTACTGGTAGTGTTTACTTTTTAACATAAGGGAATTCTTGAATTAAGTAGTATGACTCGTAAAAAATGTAAAATAACACAGCATTAGCCCATTTCCAACATTTTTCATTTTTTATCTCTGCAAAATGCATATCCTCACCTCGTTTCAGCATTAGGCCTCTATGCATTTAAATCGAAATCACTGTGGCCAATTGTGGTCTCACTTCATAAGACTCATAAGTGCATAAGTGCAGTGGAGCCAAGCTCAATTTGAATTTGAACTATTTGCACACAATTAGAGTCTGAGAAGCCAGACAGGCGTAGGCGGGGTGGAGGAAATCATCATGAACTCATGAAGTGCTTGAGAGAGTTAAAACCAGAGTTTGGGGGTCTCTTGTGTAGACCAGTGGTTCTCAAAGTGGGGTTCAGGGACTGCCCTGGGGTCCTTGGGGAGGGTGTGTCTCCCCCCAGCAAAATAAGGAATAGTTTAATGTCACTATAATTCACTAGAACTTCTTCCAATTAGAGAATGTATAAGAATGACTATTCGAGGGATGGGATGATTTATATTGAAATCCAATATATTGCAATACAATAGGGCAGAAAAATGAATGGTGATATTAGCTCCATTTTATTCTGCTGTAGTAATCACAAATGAAACGGCTTGCCCATCACAATTTCACAAACTCTCCATCAAAATTATATTACTTGCACTTTGTAATGACATTTTTAAATATATTCTAGCAAGCCAGTGACATCTCTAGAAAAATTTGTCAGACTTTGTTTTTTTTATTTATCACATCGTATCGTGGTTGTATTGAATCGTGAACCCCATATCGCGTATCAAATTGTATTGTGAAATAAGCATATTGTCCATCCCTAGACTATTCTACTTATAGGTCAAGGTCAAGGTTTCTTTATTAGTACCCAAGGGTAAATTTGTTGTGCACACGGGAGATTCAGCAATCCAAAGTTAAAAACAAAGACATCACAGCAATACAGATTCATAAGACATCAAAACAAATACTTTAAAACAGGTATCATTATAATTTCAAAATAGTAGTAGAGGATGGGAACAGTCTTGAAGAATAGAGCTGGGCTTACGCTGCAGCAGTGTGGAGTAAAGAACTGACAGGTTGAGTTGAGACTCACCTATAAGCTTACTAGCCCACTTGACAATTTGGTTTAGAGAATTTTTTGTTTTGCAGAGACAGGTTACCAAACCATGACACAAGGGAAAAAGACAAGATTGATTCAATAAAAGCCCGATAAAAGAAGGTAATCTGTAACAACGCATTATGTAATAACATGACAAAATGTAATACATTTTCACTTCATTATGTAATAACACCCGCATTTTGTAATAATCTGCTGCATTTTGTAATACACAGCTTGAACGCAAGTTAAAACTGAACTGTTTGTATATTAGAAATCCACTGCAGATCAGTGTGTTGTTAGGCTATATGCTGTGGATTTTCTTGGTTAAAGCAACTTCAAGTGTTTGTAGTTTAGATGTATTTTAGTAGTTTCCAGATAGTGTATTGTTAGGCTGTATGTGTGTCTAACATGTAAGCTATGGCCTGTTTTAAGTGAAGGACATGTTGGACACTCAGTGTTGTGCAGTTTCTATGTCTCTATGAACCCTCAAGTACAGTTTCTATTAAGCTAATGAATACAGTGACACTTAATGTAGTTTGGACCAATGAAAGATACTAATCTACTGAACTAATAGTATCTTTTTAAAATGAATTTTGAGTCAGTATGATTCATGCTAGAATGCATAAAATAAACATTGTGCTTATAATGTATAATGATTTTTATGAATGAAGACATCCATTTTGGTTGGTTATTACATAATGCACCATATTATTACATTTTCATCAAAAAACAAGTGCAACTCCCGTATTTTGTAATAACCACCACAATATGTAATAATTTATTACAAAATGCGGGGAAATTTATTACATATTGCGTTCAGGCTGTGTATTACAAAATGCGGCAGATTATTACAAAATGCGGGTGTTATTACATAATGAAGTGAAAATTTATTACATTTTGTCGAGTTATTACATAATGCGGTGTTATTACATAATGCAGTGTTACAGGATCATCATGGTTTTATTGATGTGAAAACGGGACAAAACAAACGCTGCTGTCCCTTTTTACACACTGCCTCACAATTCTTCTCGAAGGTCAATTTAGAGTCCATGACTGTCCCAAGACACTTGTAGCGCTCTACACAGTCCACAGCCTGGTCTTTAATGATCGCAGTATCATAAATTGAAGCATGAGTTCTGAAATCTATGATCATATCCTTTGTTTTGGGTATGTTTAGCTCCAAGAAAGATTACTTTGGCACATGTTTGTGTACAGAATATAAAGTAAGGGTGAGAGACAGAGCCCTGGGGTGAGCCAGTAGAAGAACATAATGAATCTGATAAAATGCCGTTTACCTTCACTCTTTGTGTTCTGTTCAGAAAAATCCAATATCCAACCCACCAGATTGTGACTCAACTCAAAGTGCTCCGTCAGCCTCATGGCTAAAATGTGGGGTTGGATGGTGGTAACATAACAGACAAACACGTGAGAGTGAAACACAGGACTATTATCTCCCCATGTTCAGTGGAGGCAATTCAATACTAAACCAACAACTATCCCATATGGGTCTCTGAAACTAAATCTTACCAAATGGGAGTGTAATGTGGGTCTGTGTGGTGGTTTGAGAAGCCCTGGTGCTGAAGACCTGTTGCTCTTCATCACTATCTAGTCCTGTGTGCACGTGTGTGTGTTGATTCTCTTCCTCCGATTCTGAGAACGGCAGTCGTGTTCGTCCGTTATGTTACGTCCATAGTTACCGTAGCAACTGAGCTTTATAGCTCCATATTAAACTACATAATGTGTGCGTGTGTGTGTTTCTGTGGAAATACACGTCACTGTGTTTGTTCATGCAGTTATCGTGTGTGTAAATGCATTTTATTGCAGTGGATGTGGGTTAGGGGTTTGACCATTAAGGGTTTTTCTAGGCCAGTATTGATATTTTTTGGGTTGGAAGCTGCCAATATGAAGTTGCTGATATTTTGTGCCTATATTCAGTATCTTTAAATTTGACCATTTTCATGCCAAAAATGTAAAATTGTTCAATGGATGGTATTCATGTAATTATTTTAGCTTTTAGATTGATATTTGTTATTCCTTTTTTTGTTGTATTCATACATAACAGAACATCATATAATTAACAAAAGGAAAATACAAATGAAAGAAAGAAAGAAAGAAAGAAAGAAAGAAAGAAAGAAAGGTTTCAATATAGAGTTGTAGGGTCCCATGGTGTAAATCTTGTTTCAGAGGCTTTTCCATGAACTAATAAAATTCTTAGGGAAGCACAAGACTTATATTTTTGGGCATGAAATTTGTCAAATTTGGAGATGGAGGGATGGGATGAGGCAGATCGAGATATGGGAAATATGAAAGCGAGAGAGAAAGGAGGAGGATGCAGCAATGGGGGTGGAAGAGAAAAACATCCATAACATACAGTTTCCATCCCAGATTGTATTATTATTATTATTACTGTATTATTTGGTTTATTATTCCTTCAGAGGTGCTCAGATCTCCCAGCAGTCAAGCCAAACCCTGCTTTCAGTGTAACATCATCTCAGGGTCGAGCTCTGCATGTGAACAATTGCATCTGTTGGTTGAATACAAATGAAGGATTGTTGAAAAAAAAACTTGGAATAAGCCTGTGTGTGTGTGTGTGTGTGTGTGTGTGTGTGTGTGTGTGTGTGAGAGAGAGAGAGAGAGAGAGAGAGAGGGATAGAGCTGGGTACCATGGGATTTCATAATTTCACAGTTGTCGAAGTCACAAGTAGTTGGCAGCTAGCCCACATGCACGCGCACACACACACACACACACACACACACACACACACTACATAAACACACACAGATCTATGCGGCATTAAGAAATTCTGAATAATCCACTAGACAAGTACAGTAAACAGTAAGAACTACTATTTATATTTAATCCGGAGATGAGCAATCATAGACATCAATACAAATACATGTTAATGTCCTGTTGCTCAGTTAGAAATCTGTTTGAAATTAATATCAGCATATTAGAGACATCACCACTCAAGATGCAAGACGTATGATTTATTACACAAGTCTGCTGGTACATTAACTGAATGAATACAGAATGAATGAATGAGTAAACAAATTAATACAGTCTTTGGTAATGGCCTCATCACCAATGGGAGGGAGCTGCTTTCACAGTCTGAAATGCTGATATTTATATTTTTGGATTGAAGTTGCCAGTAGCCAGTATTATGTGTGGATATTCAATAAAAAAGGTGGATAATCTGAGTTTAGGTGAGTTTACCCTACACCAGTGTTTCTCAACCTTTTTCATATCAAGGACCCCTAATTTAGTATTTAATGAGTTTCTCGGTCTTTCTGTATCTTTTAGACCCAAATCTGAGAATATTTTTATTGCTAGATATGATTTTGTCCAGAATTCCATGACTATCTGCATTGTAGGTAGAGAGATAACAGTGAAACTATGATCAAAATAGTAATTCTTCTGCATTCTATAATAAAATTGAATAATGGTGAAGTTTACCAATTCATCAATTTGCTGGGGACCCTCTGGAACCCCCTCAAGGACCGCTGGTGGTCCCCGTACCCCACGTTGAGAACCACTGCCCTACACTACCCTGATTCTTAGTGTGTTATGTGTGTGTGTGTGTGTGTTCTTGTTGCAGATGCCGTTCCTATGAGGACTGCTGTGGGACCCGCTGCTGTGTGAGAGCCCTGTCCATCCAGAGACTATGGTACTTCTGGTAAGTTCCAATTTCTACTGTTGTCTACTGTTGTTGGAAAGAGTACCAGAATATCCAACTGAAGCAGATGTGCTGTTATTTGGTTGAAATTCTACTGAAGCACAGTAGAAGTAAAATTATTGCTGTAAATATCTACTGAGTAGGGATGTAACGATGTATCGTGGGACGATATTTCGCGATCCAAAAACGTGACGATAGGCATCGTGGAGGTGAAAAATGGTTTGCGATATCAAGTAGCCTACAGCTTATCAATTAGCTGCGCCACCAAAATGTAGACTACTCTTTGTTTTCATTTACATACTTTAAACGCCAGAGGGCGGAATCAGCAATCCTAGATCCTACTAGTTTGGTTTGCCTGGCGTTATGACGTCATTGACACCAACGTTCACCGACGTTCACTCGAGACCCGGATGAGCCAGGTGTGTAGCGTGCAACAGGAAATCGAAATACACCCGTTACGTTAGGACGAAAGAGACGGAGGTAAGTGTTGTGAGACATTATTACATTTTCTATCCAGTCTGTTTCCTCAACATTGCAGTTGTTCCCATAGATATTAAACGGTTGTTCCTACCAGTTCTGCTGTCTCGGCCCAAATGTCGCGGTTGAAAGTATCAAGTCCATGCGGTGTAAAAAGAGAATATGACGCCGCTGTCTGTGGCGGTTTATTAAGATCTTATGAATAAATTGATGCCTCTGGTTACTGGTGTTAGTGGTGTCAAGTAAACTGAAAACACAGGCAGTGGTAGCCACCATATTGGTTTGAAGTAAACGTTACTATGGTTACAGTGGTAATTTACTCCTCTCTGCTCCAGTGTGACCAGACAGATGCAAATTCATTCTCATTCATAAATTCGGTTATCACTACGAAATTCTGGCAGTGTGTGTCAAAGGTGTCAGCTGCTGCCCGAAAACGTTGACATGCTAATTTTCTTTAAAAAAATAAATAAAACATGTCCTCCTAGGTTAGAAAATCAGTGTCTGAACATATTTGTTGTTTTCATTTAAGTTGAAGTTTTGTGGCCTGCCTGGCCAACTAAGGTGTTTAGAGAATGTCAGATCAACCATGTTCAGACATTTGCACTTAATTGTAAACAGGACATCTGTTTAGACATTTTATTTTAATTAAAAAAAAAATTCATTTAGACAAGCATCCGCTTTTAAAAGCTGATTTATTTTATTCAACAGATTCCATTATTTGCTTTTTGCACAGAAAAATATATAACAAAGAAAGAAACCATTATAAAATAAACTGTAGGAATAGGTTAAACTTCAAGTAAAAAATTTAGTTTTTTTGACATTTTATGTCTAAGCAATAAGCAAAGAATCTTCTACAGTCATTTGTTTCCATTTAAACTTTGTTAAAAATATCGTCATTGTATCGAACCTTGAAGCCTGTATCGTGTATCGTACCGAATCGTGAGCTCAGTAGCCGACTACTGAGGTAAAAGTAAATATTAGCTCATTGAAAAAGTTAAATGTATTGAGTTACTGGTAGTACTTTACAATAAGGGTCACTAAGTTAAGGATTAGTTAATGCTTAATAAGCTGTTAATATGCTTAATTAACAGTTAACTAATTTGTAATTTACTAATGGTGTTCATGTTAACTAAGGTATTAATTTATAATAATAATTATATTATTTAATAGTTTCTAAAGATGACTATTAAATAATGTATCAGTTAATACCTTAGTTAACATGAACACCATTAGTAAATGATTACCAGACACATTAGTTAGCTAACTGTTAATTAAGGGTTAGGTAATGCTTATTAAGCATTAACTAACCCTTAACTTAGTGACCCTTATTGTAAAGTGTTACCGAGTTACTTAAAAAAAACATTGTTACAAAACAGACACTGTTACATAGTACAAAATACAATACAGAGTTCAAATTATGATAAGTTTTATAGACTGTTTATCAGATAATCTGAAATTCCTGTCATTATTCAATCTGTGATTGATTTTATATTAAAATAAACTATTGTGCTACTAAACTGTTATTCGATAACGTTACTACATTGATGTTTCCTTTTGACCTTTGCTATTAACTATCCAACTAGCTAGCAAGGCTAGCGAACTAGCAACAACCAGGCTAACACAAACCAAACTACTGTAGCTGAATGGACTTTAACTAAGCCACTATCATGGACATATTTGAGTATCGAATGTTACAATTAGTCAACTTAATACATCCTTCTTAAGCTTTAGCAGGTTTAATGCAGGTATGATTATCCAGTTCGTGATGCAACAGGCCCTTTTCACAAACATGGCTGCCGTACTTCCACAGGGTATAGCTTGGTTCTCACCATTGCCAGCCATGTTAAATAGCCAATTTTCTATCGCCCATAACTCTGTCTGTGATCACTTATTTTGTGTTTCAACATAATGTATAACACAATACAGGTGTTGTTATTGACATATCTTTCTCTTTCTGTTGTCAGACGACTGCAACACTATAAAAAAAAGTGATCACAGTTACTTGCACAATCGTCCGACAACAGAAACAGAAAGATGTGTCAGTGACCACACCTGTATTGTGTTATCCATTATGTTGTGAAAAGGGCCTATGCTAATGAAGACCCTAAAAATGTTGTGAAGTAAAATACTTCAGTCGAAACATACTTCAGTAAGACTAAAATGAAAACACATGACAAAAAAATATCAAAAAAAGTCCACAAAAGAAATCTCCCCGAAGAAGAACAGAAAATAGAAACAAACAAGGCATTCAGTTAAATGGTACACGGTGCCATGTGACCGCCCCGAGGCTCTGAACGTTTTTAATGGACAAATCAAATTTAATCTCTAGAGGGGTAAGAGGGGGCTTTCCAAACATCATAGAGGACAACACTACTAGATTTGATCCACTACACTGTCCCCATCCATCCCTGAAAAAACTAGAAATCATAGTTCAACAAGTCATTCATCAATATCTTCCATTCTCCACCTCCCATTCATTCTCCATTGTCTTGCTGGAGGGAATTTCACCCTCTCGTCCCTCTTTTTGCCCTCCTACTCTGATTTTTTTTTTTCCATCCCACTGTTTTCGTCGTCTTCCCCCTCCTTTCCTCTACTCAGCCTGGTCAGGTCCTCCCTTACATCCTTCCATTCCCACTTCTGTTCCCTTAGCAGATCACCGCAGTCTCTTTCTGTTAGGGTTTCCACTGAATCTATTGGTTTTCTGTCCCCTACTTCCCAAAGGTCATGGGGGTCTCCGAGATTAACATTCACATCCACATGAATACCTTTTGTGGGAATATCAAACCTGCTGTGCTCTTAACACACCCATCTAGAGTTAGACTGATTAGTTTCTTGATCTATGGCGTAAGTTTCCGGTACAGATATTGTGTTTTTTTCCGAGTATGATTGTCATCCGATCATTTTGGGCTTATATCCGTGATTGGAGAAATCACATTTGTTTTCATTTGGTCTCATCGATTAGCTGAATGGCTGTCTAGCACCTCTACAGAGTCATTCCTATGTTCCCAGGGTCCTATGTTCCCCAGATTTATATGGCACATAATGGGAACATGACAAAGGGTCCTATGTTCCCAGGGTCCTATGTTCCCAGGGTCCTATGTTCCCCAGTTCTACATATGTGCTCTCCCAGGGTCCTATGTTCCCAGGGTCCTATGTTCCCAAGTCCTATGTTCCCCAGCTCTATATAGCACATAATGGGAACCTGAAAAAGATGTTCCCCAGCTCTGTATTCACTTAATATGGTTAGTTAGGGTTAGGGTTTAGGGTTAGGGTTAGGGTTAGGGTTAAACATAGGACCCTGGGAACATAGATAAGCTCCCCATCTCTACTGCTAGCTGGTGACTTGTGATTGGCTGAACAATGAGGGGTGGAACTGCAGCCTCAGAGTCGACCATTGGGGCAAAAAAAACCCCAAAAAAGCAAACAAGCCTAATATTTTACCTTATGAGACAGGAAGAACTGAAGAGGAGCCATCACTCAGTGGACTGGACCTTTAGAAATGGATTAATTTATTTAATCATTCACAGATTACAAGACATTATTAAAAAAAAACAACAACATTGATTGTACAAATGTGCAGGGAAGACCAAGGAAATCCCAGTCTATTTGGTTTACAGCCAGCTTCCGATAAATCAGAAAAAACACAAAATAACAGTGAAACAGCCTTTAGGGGGGGGATTGGGTGTCTAGAAACTCAAAATGGTGGAAAATCCAATATGTTGTATAATGATCCTACCGACAAATTTTGTAGAGCATGGATAGCTGGATATGTACAGCAAACTTAATGTCAGTAGAAGCTGAGATGCAGGAGATATGAAAGGTTAGCAATATTGGTAACACTTTACAATAAGGGTCACTAAGTTAAGGGTTAGTTAATGCTTAATAAGCATTAACTAACCATTAATTAACAGTTAACTAATGTGTCTGGTAATCATTTACTAATGGTGTTCATGTTAACTAAGGTATTAATTTATACATTACAATACATACAATAGTCATCTTTATACACTATTAAATAATGTATAAATGAATACCTTAGTTAACATGAACACCATTAGTACATTACACATTAGTTAACTGTTAATTAAAGGTTAGTTAATGCTTATTCTTATTAAGCATTAACTAACCCTTAACTTAGTGACCCTTATTGTAAAGTGTTACCAATATTGCTAACCTTTCATATCTCCTGCATCTCAACTTCTACTGACATTAAGTTTACCCTTATTGTAAAGTGTTACCTCAATATGTTTAATTTTGGCCTGTAATTGTAGTATAATTCAGAAAATAGCAGAACCCGATGTGTGCGATGTGTCATTCACGTATGTTTCATTCAAATTAGAACAATGGTGTCTGAATCTGGTGATGTCGCGTGTGACGGACGAAAGAACGAACGGACGCCGACAACCAATCCATACCCCCCCCCCCCCCCACACACACACACACACACACATCCCCCACCGCCAAAAACTGCACAGTTTGCAATCCAGTGTCTCGAACCAAGCCTGCTCTCATACCCAGGAGCATATGCCCGTCGTAGAATCCTAAATGATGCATGAAATTGCCCCTCCATCAACAATTAATCCCCACTAGCAAAGCAATTAGCCCTTAAAGGAATAGTTCACCCAAAAATGAAAATTCTGTCATCATCTACTCACCCTCATGCCAAATGAAACACAGGTGAAATTTGTTAGTCCATAAAACACACAGGGAGAATTTTCATTTTTGGGTGAACTATTCCTTTAACAACCACTGGAGTTATGAGGGAAGGGGGGTCGGGTAAATTTCCCTCATCACCCCACTCTTGTTATTTTGCCGTCTTTGTGCGACTCGACTCTGATTGCTTTCATCCGCACTCTTCCACTCTCTCTTTGTGTCTCTCCGCCTTGTTTTCTACCTCTCTCATTTTTGCTGTTTTACTCTCTCGCTTTTTCTTACTCTCACCGATGCTCTCTCTCTCTCTCTTTCTTTCTTGCTCTCTTTCTCTTTCTGTTGCTCTCTCTACCTCTGTGAAAGAGAGAGCGATGCTTCACCATGGAAACCGGTTTCATGAGTTCTCAGCTTTTGACTAGAGTAGGTGCTTTGATGAGCCACTGGTGTGTGTGTGTGTGTGTGTGTGTGTGTGTGTGTGTGTGTGTGTGTTGGTGTTTCCACTAGCAGTTTGCTTACTTCATTTGCTTTATTGCTAAATCTCTCTGAACAATTAAAAATAAATGACTTCACAGCATTTCTATTGCATGTTTTCAGTTAATACACCAAACATGGATAATACATAAAATGAGATTAGATGAAACTTTAATGAGCCCTGTGGGGAAATAATAATATAGCAACTAGGGGTATTAAACATAATGCAACTGATGTTTCATGAAAATGCTATGTTGAAATGTATGAATGAAAAAAAATGAGTTACATAAATAACAGCAGAAGAACATACTGACAAAGAAAAAAATAAATGAAATGTCCAAATAAATAAACATATCCAGTATGAAATAAGTGAGACAATTATTGTTCTCGATGTACTGTAATCAATTATGATTGTGTTTCCACAGTTTCCATATAACTGACATAGTTACACTGGATGTATTTCTGCCTCACGGGCCAAATTATGACAAATGAAATATAGGGCAAGTGTTAGCACTTTTATTAAAATAATATTAATATTATTATCAATATCCAAACAAGATATTGTTTTAGTGTAACTTGCACTAGAACCAAAACTAGGACCAAAACACATACAGACATGGAAACAATTATCTCTATCAAACACTGCTACAAATCCACCTGAACACTCTTAAAAACTAATGATATTGATTATAAAGAGGCAATGGAAATACATTGAAATATCAAAACAATTGAAAAAAAAAATGTTAATGAAGGAAAAAAAAAGTTAACGACTGAAACCCACTAAGAACTTTTCTCTCTTTTTTCATCTCACTCTTTATACTTTCTCATTAAGAAATACACACGGAGACCCCTTCGATTTGATTTATTTGACATATCAAAAACAAATATATATAAAATATCATACACTGCGACAAATACATATTCATTTAAAAAATGTCAAGGATAACACAATAAAGTTAAAAGATAACTTAAGATAACTTAACTAGCAAGACAAGTCACATATGACTAAGGTTCCCTGTACCATACATACATACCGTACATATACTCCTACTTACGCTCGTACCTACATAGCTACACCCATATACATTTCTAAGTCATATTTTCATTTTGGTCATATAACCATTCCCCACATTCACGTTTAAATCTATAGCCCTATTTGCACGGGACTAGTATTACCGGGAAGGTCCGATGACGTCATTCTGCGTAATAATTAGCCATGTGCTTCTGTTTGTTTGAGAAACGATGGAAGATTCGATAAAGAAAGATAAATTTGCCTCAGAGTAGATTCATTTCATTATAATTATTATTTTCGGATGGCTGGTGGAGGACAGAGGCAGATTTCCATTTGGCCGATAATATTGCCGTTTATTTACAATTCATTCTGATGTGCTGGAGAATGGGTCTACATGCTGTGTAGTGAGATGAGCCTCCTGAATTTGCGCCCAAAATGCTGTCAAAACTTTCATTTATAATTGCCAACGCAGCCTCCGTAATTCCCGACCAGAAAAGAGGCGGAAAAAAGGCGCGGAGAAAACAAAAAACCTTGAAAAAAACATAAAAATACGACCCCAAATCACCGAGATGCCGATTCGCACAGGACTAATATTATCACATGACCTCAGTATTTGGCGAAATATGGAAGGTAATTTGCGGTGGAATTTTTACTTTGCAAATTCCGGGCATGGCAGATTCGCACGGGATTAAGATCACAGACGACCTCCGCAATTATTACAAATTATTAGAGGTCCCCAGGTAATGCTAGTCCCGTGCGAATAGGGCTTATGACAAGACTGACTTGTTTTTATCTCTACTGGAAACCTATTCCACTCTACCGCTGCCATGTACAAAAAGGTATTTTGCCCAGACCAGGTCTTAAATCTACATGGCACAATATCTGTGGCCCTACCTCTGGTTGAACAGCCATGAGAGTCCCCAACGAGCATAAAATAATTCTTAAAATACCTTGGCCCATTACCTTGCAGGATCTTATGTGTTAGTCTCAATTTCAGCTGCCTTACTCTATTTTCTACCATTTTAATTCCTTAAATTCAGAAGGGCCAATGTGAGTCATGGGGCTAAGGTTCAATACCACCCTGACTAGTTTATTTTGAGCTGTTTGAAGTTTAGTTTTAATCGTCAAAAACTGATGCTAACATTTTCAGGGTTTCCTTATCCAAAAAAAGGGCCTTATGCGCCAGAAATGTGATTTTCTGGTTTACCTTGGTAATAACTCTTTGTCCCATGATCTATCCAACTCACAGCCTAAGTATTTAACACAAGTTTTGGCTGCAATCCGAGTGTCTCCCACTGTAATACTGAGCTCCTTGGACCGACTCGACCTTATTTTTAAACCAAATAATATAGATTGAGTTTTCCCAAGGTGCAAAGACAATTTCTTTTCAGACAGCCAGTTACTGATGCTTTTCAATTCCTCTCTTAACTGGCTCTCAACAATGTTCTCGTCCTTGTGGGAAACCGGTAAAGCTGAGTCGTCCGCATAGAAAAAAAAGATTACATTCGCAAACAGATTTCATGTCATTAATATATAACAGAAATAACAAAGGACCTAGGACTTTGTTACTTCAGGTCAGCAAGCTCATGCTAATTAGATAGCTTGCCAGTTGTTATCAAACTTGAGAATGATAGTGTTCATTGTGGCCTTTGACGCCTTCCTCTCTCTGACACAGCTCACAGCAGGGCTTTGTGTTTGAGCAGGAGAAAAGAGAGCTTCTTTAATCACGGACTTTGCAAGGCAGCTGCTGAAAGCATAAGGAAAGCATATTGCATGACGATACACTGCATTACATATAGATTAGTACATCCTTCAACATCCACTTTAGTTGCCACTACCTTGTTGACAATGTGGAAGAGCTACTTGATTGTCTGTTAAGGGAACTCAAGCTGTGGTGTAACATGCTTGTAAGTGTTGTGGCCCACATCTATAAAGATCAAACTAAACTGAATAGAAGATGATTTTGGAGGCACACACAATTCTTGTTTCATTCTCTATGGAGTAGTTCCAGATTTTACATCTTGAGGGCATCATAGGTTCAGGTTAGGCTTTGGAAGAGAGTTGTTCCCATTATAATATACAGTACATGGATGCAGTGTCCTGACAAAAGAGTTTGCTCCGAAATGCGTAGGCCAATAAAAAATGATTTACAGGATCAAATTGGCATCCTGAACTTTTTTTCCCCCTTTGCAATTAGATTTATTACTGGAGTGTTCTAAAGCTTACAAATAATTATGATTTGTTAATTTGAGTCGTTCTGCCTCAGCAAAAACCTGAAAATAAAAACAAATATCTGAGCACATAAGTATGGACAGTTCAGTTTTAGAGGCCCAACTGACTAACCACTACCCAAGACTTCTTTCAGTTCTTCTTCTTCTTTTCAGTTCAGAAGTGTCAACACATTTATCAGCTGCAGTTTCTTGTTTAAACCCCAGGCGAAACAAATGTATAACCAAACTGTCAAATAACGAGCAAGCATCTAACCAATTACCATGCATCTCTACAGTCCTGTCATAATAAACCATAGTGTGTCCACTATTTTGTGGATTTTGTCTCTCTCCCTGCAATGTATTCATGATCAGAGGTGGAAAGTAACTAAGTACATTTACTCGAATATTGTACTTAAGTACAATTTTGAGGTACTTGTACTTTACTTGAGTATTACCATTTTATGCTACTTTATACTTCTACTCCACTACATTTCAGAGGGAAATATTGTACTTTTTACTCCACTACCTTTATTTGATAACTTAAGTTACTAGTTACTTTGCAGATTCAGATTATTAATACAAAATATAATCAACTAATAAACTGCAATGTATTATTATAGATTACTGTAAGCTACCCAGCAGTAGTGTAAGTAGTAAGTGATGCTTACACATTAATGCATCAATAATTATAATTCAATAATATAATATATACTGTATTATTCTGAAATGGGCCATTCTGCATAATCAGTACTTTTACTTTTGCTGCTTTAAGTACATTTTGATGCTAATACTTTTGTACTTTTACTTAAGTAACATTTTGAATCCAGGACATTTACTTGTAACAGAGTATTTTTATACTGTGGTATTTCTACTTTTACTTAAGTAAAAGATCTGAGTACTTCTTCCACCACTGTTCATGATGCTGTAAAAACAAAGTATAAAAAACAGATGATTTTCCCCGCTGTCAGCATATTGCATGGAAGCTGGAGTTGATACCCACTGCTGCTGATGAAAATACTTGGCGTTGTTGCTGCTGAACCATTCCTGTGTCAACCATGTAGTACTCGCTCCTGGGTTTACTTTCTGTGCTTCTGGGCCTCAGCTCCAAAAAAAGGCAAACTCAGCACATCTTGGAACTAAGTGCTAAGTATTACTCAATCAGTACTCCCTCCTTACTTGCTGGAAAACATCCACCAGCATCGCAGCTATGCTGATTTCAGCTGTTTCTCTCTCTCTTTTTTTTTTTTTTTTTTGCTGCAGTTACACTTGTCCTTTCAGTGCAACTCTCATCTGATCAAGCCAGAACGCATTCACTGTAGGGTTAATAGAGGTTAGAGGAGTGGGCTTGTGACTGGTTAGGGAAAGTGAATGAGTAAATAAGGGTGAGAAGACACTTTAAGATGTCATTCTTCAAGTTTGCGTTCTCTAAATTCATTTCACTTCAATTCAATCTGCTTTATTAGCATAGCAAGTGTGACAAAGTGGGTATGACCGCATCATTTGTCACTGTTAACATTATTTATTTATCCATAAGTTAAGCCCATTGGTACATCTCTACAGGTTTGTTAATTCTATCACGTATTGAGTTGACCGGTAATTTCACTGTGTAATGTGAATGCACTATCCTGGATCTGCTTGTGTTTAGCGTTATATTTTGTTGAGATTTCCAAATTCCATATTTTCGGTTTAACACAGCAATGACAGACAAACAGTGTTGCTATTTCGTTTACCTTTATTGTTGTTTTGGTTACAGGATTTTCAGAATTGTATATTTTTTTTTTTCGTTTTTGTTTTTTTACACAACTCTTGTTATTGGGGTTTTCAGAGTTAGACATACAGTCGAAAATAGGAAAAATAATTTTCAATGCAGATATAGAGAAAAAAAAAGAAAAAACGGACATACATGAGAACAGATAACAAATCAGTTTTTACAGGTGAGTTATCGTACACATATGAGGAAAAAAAGGAGTATTGCAAAATAGTTCGCAATTTGCACTTACATTTTTTGCAAATTCAGTTCAAATATAGACAACACGAAAATGTATTAAGACAAGATTAATTAGAAACAAAAAAGAAATAATGGAAGTAAAAGAGGAAAAGAAAATAAATAACAAAAAAAAAAGGTGGCGAAAAATTTAATTGGATGTCGGATAGGTCGATTGTGCTTTTGTGACTCATGTTTAAACTAGTTTGTGGGAAGGGTAAGCGCATTGTTATTGAAGTGGTCTATGAAGGGTTGCCAGATCTGGTAGAATTTGTCTTCACACCCTCTCAATGAGAATTGAATTTGTTCCAAGTGCAGGTGCTGCATAACATCTTTCATAAGGGCAGAGTGGGTTGGAGCCTGTCTTTGCTTCCAGTTTAATAATATCAGCCCGCATGCGAGAAGGGTTACAAATGATATGATGTTATATTGAGAGCTGGTTAGCACAAGATCAGATCCTTTGACTCCAAAGTATCAGAATTGTATAGTTACATTTTCTTTATTCACAGAAGTACTCTTACCTGCCCAGGAAACGACTGTTTGGGAGGGGTCTATTATGTGGTCGATGATGTCATGGCCTATTCCATGTCAGAGGGGGGGGGGGGGGTGGTTCTTACTGTGCTAATGTGTATTATTCTTTTGCTGTGCGAGATCGCGGGTATTTACTGTATGTGTTTTGGTGATGCATTCAGGTACAGTAGGAAATTGGAACTCTGTGAAAATAACACCATGGTTAATAATATATAAAAGCTGGTAATATGTCTCACCCCTGTAGTGAGGTTGGTGAAGGCCTGGGGATGTGTCTCTGAAATTGATGGCTGATGGAGTTGAGTTATCCTCTGTTCTGTAAATCTTCAGTTTTTTGAATTTTTGTTTTCTTGTTTGTGTTGCACTTTGGTTGCACTGTAAATAAATGTCCACCTGTGGGACCTTCAAATCGCCTTCTGAGTCAGCCTCCTACTTCACTACAGGCCCTCAGGCTACAGCTATCCCACACAGGGCAGAAACCCATATTGCCAAAGTAAAGTAGTATCAACTTAGGTAATATTGTAAACACTGACTGATGAATAGTGTTTAAAGAAAAATCATCACATCAATCAAAAATCAATTTCAATGTTAATAATATAAAAAAAGTCACATTCCATAACAATTCAAACTTTCATTCAATTAATTATGATGTCCTCACTGTATATAGATATGTAGGATGAAATGTAGGCTATACTGTGTGTATGTATATATTTATTATTATTATATTGTGGTTTGTAACTGATGCAAGCGTCCGTACACATCATTGTAACTTATATGAAATGGTTCAATGGACTTCTCTGTGTCTAAGGAGAAAAACCCATACGTTAATTTTTATTGCAAAAGCTTTACTGGGTAAATTACCGCAGTACTTATCTAGTTTGCTGCCATATTGACACTAGATCATCAAAAAAAATTCTCCCAACCACCCGAACAGAGCTGGGTAAATCTGCCTTTTCCTTTCATGCACCGCAAACTTGGAATGAGCTGCAAGGCATACTGAACTTGGAATCTTTACCCTCTCTTGACATGTTTAAAAATATTTCAAAATCAGTTTTTACAGAACAATGTCATTGCTTTTAACATGTGCCATTATTTTCCATGATTCTTTTTAGCCTCTGATTCCTGTATGTTTTGTGCCTGTTTGTTGTGTTTTGGTATGTTTTTGTGGTGTAACCTGTCCCCGTTTGTATTTTTATATGAAACCTTTTTTTTTATTTTTTTTATCTCATTTTGCTGCCCATCTTGACCAGGACTCCCTGGCAGAAGAGATATTGTATCTTAATGGGACCTTCCTGGTTTAATAAAGGATAAAGGATAAATAAAATAAAATAAAAAACTATATATACAGTACTGTGCAAAAGTCTTAGGCATATGTCAAAGAAATCCATAAAGCAAAGATGCTTTCAAAACTAATGAAATGAAAAGTTTCTGAATATCAAAAATGTACAATAAACAGCAGTCTACTGACTCACTAATGCAGAAAACAAATAAACATCTAAGACTTCTAAGAAATTTATATAAAAAATCTAGGGTGCCTAAGACTTTTGCACAGTACGGTATATGGATAGTGTGTATATATACACACACACATTTTTGTTCTGCAGCATATACATTTCTCACATATCAGGTGACATTTAGTGAGAAAGATTCCTGCTTCATTTACAGTATTGAAGTTTTATGTAGTAGCTGAAGGTTCATTTTCTAGCTGGATGTCTTTCTGCTGATGTTTGGTAGGTACAAGTCTGTTTTTCTGTCAGTACCTGGTATGTCGGAGTCTTCTGGGCGATGTCGGGCCTGTCTTTCTGCCGATGCTGGGTCGGTCGAGTCTCCGATGTCCTCGTTACGTGATTCTCTCTCTCTCTCTCTGTCTGCCTCAGGTTGCTGCTGATGATGGGAGTGTTGTTCTGCTGCGGAGCCGGCTTCTTCATCCGCAGGAGGATGTATCCCTCCCCTCTGAGCGATGAGCCGGCCTTCAACGTCTCCTTCACCAGGCAGCCTGTCACCACGCCAGGTAGCTCCAGCCTCCATGGATTGTAGAGCGGGAGTTCTCAGTTGTTCACTTTAGGCCCCGTGGACCCCCGTTTGATACGATTTTATTCCAGGGAAACCATCTGAGAAGGTTTTTGTTGTTGTTGATTTAATATTGAATTGAACAAGGTAAGTTACAAAGTCTTCATCAAAAGTAACTCGGAGTACTTTTGCGTACACTTGCAGAGAAATTTAGTAATGATACAACGTCTCAGTCATCCGACGTTCATTGTTCTCAAACGTTGTATCAATGAAGGTCGGATGATCGGAACATTGTATCATTAGTACATTTCTCGGCAAGTGAGGACAGTGTGCAAGACTTCATTCAAGTAAATGTTTGTGTTAACAAAAATGAAACATGATCAAAGAAAAATAAGTAATATTTTTAGTAAGTCATTTTAAAAAGTAACATAACAGATTACAAGAATTGAAAAAGCCTTGATTTGATTTGATTTTATTAAGGATCCCCATTAGCTGGCGCCATAGCAACCAGCTAGTCTTCCTGGGGGTCCGCATAAAACACATACTAAAAGAATCACAAATAAAATCATCCAATTGCCAATACAAAAATTAAAAACCAGAACTCAGCACACAATAGATAATAACCAACCAACAAATGACACAATAATCAGAAATATGATGAGAAATCACGAATTACAAATAAAACTAACAAATACACCTGAAGTTGAGTTACTAGTTGCCACAAAACAATGTTGTACTCTATAACTTGTTTAGTGTTATTTTCGAATCAACATGAGCTGATTCCCATTCCCAGATAGCACAACGACAAAAATGCAATTGCAATGGGATTAAGACAATAATGTGAGTAAGGCAGGACCCATGTAAACCCCCAACACTGATAACCAGGGATGTACTGGAGAGTAAACCCACCTAATCCCAGTTTACCCACCTTTTTATTTGTAGAATAGAGTTTACCACCTTTGTAGTCTAATCTAAATGAATTTATTTATATTGATGGTGGTTTTACTTACGATCATCACTTTTATTTACCATTACATAACTATGTATAACTGTCATACTTTGAAGAAAATAGTGGTGAGAGTGAAACCTATGATTACAATAGTCATTCTTATGCATTCTCTAATCGGGATCATTTCTAGTGAATTCAATTATAGTGGATTTACATAATTTTTCTGGGGACCCCCTGGAACCCCTTTGAAGGACCCCTGGGGATCCCCAAATCCCACTTTGAGAATCACTGCCATTGACCACAGGGAACTTGGGTGGATTTAAGTATCATACTGCTACTGCATGCATATTATCACTAACTAAATCCTCTCAAAGGCTTTTCTATGATGGATTAGATGTGTATTACAATTTAAGCCTTAAGCCTAAGGGATGAAGGGAAGGAGAAAGAGAGACAGACTGAGAGAAAGTCTATATTTGATGTTTTCATTTCTCCATTTCACATTTCATTCATGCGATACTGTTCCATGATGCAAGACCAGCAGCAATAGTCATCAGTTTCTTGCTGTCACCCCGACTTCTTTGGTTCTGAGATTGCCTTTTCTCTTTTTTGCAGATAAACCTTTAGACACTGGAGTCAAAGATAATATTACGTATTTTATCTAGTTTATTCTCAGCTGCTCCTTTTAGCCTGTTTAGTGCTATTTCCAAATCAGCAGATTACCATTCCAATGAATGTTTACATGCACGCAAAAAATGGGATTATGGCAATAATGTAAGTAAGCCAGGACCCAATACTTTGATTATGTTATGGCATTATGCTCTTAGTTGGAATATATGTAATCGCAGTAACATATGTACAGCACTAATTTTACCGGCATTAATAGAGACCAGTCAGAACATGCATCACATTTCTTTAAGTGTGATGAAGTTGCGTCTTGTGTATTTGGTGATGTCACTGATGTTGTTCTGTCAATTTGATTCATTTAATGAAGGGTTGAATTGATTTAACATAATAACTTTTATTTATAGAGGACTGATCAAAACAGTGTTAGAACTACGCTAGAAACAGAAAGCTAGCTGATGCAGCTTGTTGTGGTGTGGCTGTAGATCCATTCAGTAATATTCTAAGTAAAAGTGAATAGTGTGAATTTGTTTCCAAATGTAGGTTACTGTGACACAGTAAACTGTCTTGTCTTTAGCTCTAGTCTCTACTCCAAAACACTCTGAGTTGTAGCTTGAGAAGATATGTTAGCTACTAGATACGTTAGCTAGTGTGCTAATCAGCTGTGTTAACAAGACAGAGATAGTTAGCTGCAGATACTATGGTTAGCTAGCTAACAAGCTGACATTATCTAAACACTAAATCCATCAGATTTATCAGTGATGAAATTATCAGTTTCCAGTCAAAACCATTAGAGAAATTAACCATTTCCACTGAATTCTATTGAGACGTCCAAGTCATAAGTTTAGAAATGCAATCAGCTGTTGACAGCCACTGTTGCCCAAGAGCTGAGGACCTCCAAAATGGCTGCCAGAGGGTGTGTTACATCACCTGAAAGCCTTCTACCTAGCAACAAACTAACAAAACCAATATACCATGAAAACATGCCACTACCAAATGTGCTAAAAAACAAAGGGGCAAATGTAGAGATTAACTAAAACAAATACAGATCAAAGTTTTTTAGAGTTTTAAAGGACACTGAGTTGGTTAGCCTGATCTGGTCGGCCAGGTTGTTCCAGTCTAGGAGTGCTGATGGAAAAGACTCCAGACATCACTAGACTGAATGTTTATGGTGAGGTATGTTATATATAGGTGTGATAGTTACCTGTAAGCCACAGTGGTCATATGACTAAGTACAATCCAAGTGAAATACACTGAATGCAATACACATCCAACATATTTGAAGTAAATAACATACAGTATTCATTGTTTTGTACATTTTACAATTTTATAGTTGTTGTTTTTTTTTCAAAATATAAAAAAGGTAACACTTTACAATAAGGGTACACTAAGTTAAGGGTTAGTTAATGCTTAATAAGGGTTAGTTAATGCTTAA